>NC_046982.1:702500-707500 GCF_009769545.1 Cyclopterus lumpus | reverse complement strand
TCAGTCAAAGCTGTTTAGCCAAAGATCACACCTTCTCTGGTGCTCTTCCACACCAAAAAGGTGTTAGACCCGTTGGGACCTCTGTTCATTCAGATTTCAGCCCATTGTTTTCAACGCAAACCAACACCGGCCGGCCGGTGCGTAAAAGCGCCACTCTCTGCCTCCCGCATGCAGCTACCGGGGGACACGAGGTGACCCTTCTCTGCCTCCCGCATGCAGCTACCGGGGGACACGAGGTGACCCTTCTCTGCCTCCCGCATGCAGCTACCGGGGGACACGAGGTGACCCTTCTCTGCCTCCCGCATGCAGCTACCGGGGGACACGAGGTGACCCTTCTCTGCCTCCCGCATGCAGCTACCGGGGGACACGAGGTGACCCTTCTCTGCCTCCCGCATGCAGCTACCGGGGGACACGAGGTGACCCTTCTCTGCCTCCCGCATGCAGATTGAAAAGTGGCTTTCAATTATTTATCATAATAATGGCTGAAATTACAAATATCCATTGTAATGCTTTAAACCCCCTTTAATTAAACGTGTTCAGTTTAGGAGACGTCATGTGTGATCCTGCAATAAAAAATATGTTGTCATATTGTAGATACAGTAGAATAACTAATGATGCATAATGATTACGATCCAACAGAATACAAATGTCTTCGCGGTCACATTACCTGTATTACCTTTTTAGTAAAAGCATCAACATATTTCATGAGGCAGCGTGTTCAATATTTGACTCAACAAAAGTATTCAAACTAAAGCCGCCTATTTTAAAGAATGATCTTTTTCAGTCAGTGTGTTTTTTTTATTTTTCTTACAATTATAACGATGGCTTAATTTTTTTCTTAATATCCAATTTGTGTTTAATATACAGGAATGCATCCCGTTGTTATGAACTGATGCAGTGGGTCTGAAACAAAGTGTTCTTCAGGAAAACACCTTTCGGAAAAGACCAAAGTCACGCGCACTTATTGTAATGAACTTTACATCTCAGTCCAGAGCATATACGGTTTCTCTTCCAGATTTAAAACACGATCTCTGATTTTTTTTTTTCTCCAGAAATACAACTAAATTCATAATTGAATTTCAGAAATCAGGGTATATTGTGATTTGTCTAACCTCCTCTCAATATTGATATTTTAATACATTTGGAATTTGAATAAAATAAAATAATATGATGTAAAATAAAATAAAATACATAACTCTGGGCAGTGTATTTGTCTGTCTGATATGGTAAATCAGCGGCCTTTCTCAAGGCCTATAATGTCCCGGCCTGCTGCTGAGAACCAACGGATATAAAACCTGTCAGACAGTTCAAATGCTCCTCGTGTCCTTTTTAAGCCCTGCCAAACCCGTATAGCAAGTGACAAGATAGCCAGGAGTGTTTCAGCATGTCACCTTCCGCTTGGCTGCGACCGCACCAAAGGACGCCGAGAGGCGCTCCGAGCTCCGCGCACTAAAAACTCAAAAAAGCCCACAACGGCACAAAGGCGTGAAGGTGGAGGAGCCACAATGATACCACCGAGGAGCCACAATGATACCACCGAGGAGCCACAATGATACCACCGAGGAGCCACAATGATACCACCGAGGAGCCACAATGATACCACCGAGGAGCCACAATGATACCACCGAGGAGCCACAATGATACCACCGAGGAGCCACAATGATACCACCGAGGAGCCACAATGATACCACCGAGGAGCCACAATGATACCACTGTCTTAACCAGCGGAGCCTCCTGCCATCAAAGCGGAGCCTATTGCCATTGACTTTCCCATGGCTGTAATAGGATGACATGCTCCTGTTGCGCATTAGGACAGAGGACCTGGAGAGAGAAAGAGAGAGAGAGAGAAAGAGAGAGAGAGAAAGAGAGAGAGAGAGAGAGAGAGAGAGAAAGAGAGAGAGAGAGAAAGAGAGACGGAGAGAAAGAGAGAGAGAGAGAGAAAGAGAGACGGAGAGAAAGAGAGAGAGAGAGAAGGAGAAAACACCCGGACCTTGATAGTAAAATAGAATAACGTGGCACCCTGAAAGAAAGAAAAAGGTGTCTATTAAACACGCAATAATCTGCTAATGGCTGTGATGAACACACATACCTGCTGTGCTGGAAGGTTGTCTACAAAGAAAAAGAAAAGAAACAATCCAAACGTGCCCACTCCCTGCAGCAGCGCGGCGTCCTTGTGTGTTAGCAGCTTTTATGGGGTGGGTGTGGGGGGTACAAGCGGCGATGTATGCAGCGAGTTGGTGGTGTGGGGGCGGCCGCAGAGGAGGCCGCGCACCGGGGACACATGTTGGACGCAGGAGGGCCGCCGTGCCACGGGAAAATCCGTCCCGGCAGCACCTGGCAGCACAGAGCGGCATTCAACAGCCTCCCACCACCCCGCTGCACGCCCGCGTGCGCTTTAAACACCTTCAGCTGTCGCAGGGTATACAGTCGCCTCATTAGCATCTCATTTGCATATTCATGTCACAACATTTAAGGGTTAACTTATTCTTTCATAATTTTCGCTTCATTCAATGTTTTCCGTTATTCAACGTGATAATAACGGCATGCGCGTGATGGGGCCTAGGCTCCATTCAGTCTCATAGCAGCAGTCACATGTATTGTATGCACATTAATTATGATACGTATTTATTCAAGCACCTAAAGATGAGAGGACATGATCTATCCCAGATTTAGTTCGTTTCCGTCTGCCGATTATTATTATTATTATTATTATTATTATTATTTGAAAGTCCAACTTTTACACTGACATAAAACTAAAATCATAATTCCATAGAATCGGTAACAAAACCGTCTTCTAATAAACTCAGTCAATAGAAAAAATGTTAATGTTCTTTTTCTGAACGGAAAACCATTAAAACTAGTTTGACAAAAACAAAAACAACGAAGCTCCATCTTTCACCTAAATGTGTCATATAGCTTATTATACCAAAGATACATAATGAATCTTCAAGCTCACCATTTGTGGTTAGACTCATAACATTGTTCCTGATCCGATGTGAGGTCAAAGGTCAGGGATGTCGTATGTGTACAGATTGTAAAGCCCTCTGAGGGGAGTTTGTAATTTGTGATATTGGGCTATACAAAATAAACTGAATTGAATTGAACATGTTGATGCTGAACACCAGATAATAATAATAATAATAATAATAATAATAATAATAATAATAATAATGATAATAATAATGAGGATAATAATATTAAAATACACATATTATTTATTTTCATCAGTAAGTGCTTTTATTTACAGATTCAATATAAATATAAATCATTGTACAACAGTATCCAAAATATGTTTCTCTCATTCATTGCGATTAAATTAAAACATATATTATCACTCGTGGAAAAAACAACAATAATAAATACATGATTGCCAGTTGCCTGAATTACAAAATAATTAAATTATCAACATGATAAAACTATTTACACCATTGAATACAATATCTGTACAGTGTAAGCTCACACGGTGCTCACGTATTTCTCATGCGCCCTTCAAGTGCACATTTAACAAAAATAGTCTTCACATGTACTATGTGCGTTGTCAGTCCGGGGGGGGGGCTCTGGTGGTTCCCTTCAGACCACGAGGCCGAAGGGAGGCTCGTTTTCAATGTCCGCGAGGCCCGCTTTGTTGTGCAGCTTTCGGGGGTCCTCCGGTGTCCAGACCTTGGCTGTGCGGATGATGTTCTGCTCCCGGAGTTGCTTTTCATCCGACCAGGACAGAGAGTGGCCGGCCAGGGGAGGCAGGCCGTAGTCCGGGTCGCTGGGGGAGGGAGACCCTGGCAAGAGAAAACAATGGGATAATTAGTGTTTAGCTTGTTTGGGTTTTTTTCTTTGCATTTTTCAGCCCTGTTGTTTTTTTTCAGGAGCGCTCTTGAAGTGGACCTACTTGTTCCTCTGTGGCAGATGATGACCTTCTTGGGCTGCGCGTGCGTCTCGCTGCTGGAGCTCCTGATGGGCAGATCGGACTGCACCAGCTCGGCGAGGAAGTTGATGTAGCCGATGGCGAGCCGCAGCGTGTCCACCTTGGACAGCCTCTTCTCGTAGGGCAGGGTCGGGATGTGGGTGCGGAGCCCCTCGAACGCGTCGTTGATGGACTGCATCCTCCGCCGCTCCCGCACGTTGGCCGCCTGCCGCAGGTGCTGCATCTCCGTGTCGGACCTCATCCGCCGCCGCCGCTTCAGCAGCGGCCCGCCGTGGTGGTGGCCCATCCGCGGGGACAGGTCCGGGGTGCTGTCGGCGCAGCCGTACGAGAACGTGGAGGACGAGGAGGAGAAGGACAGGTCGCCGATGTCGTAGTCCTCATCCTGCGGCGCCGCCCGGCCGCCCACGTCTTTGCCGTAGTAGTCTTGGAGGTGGCTGGCGAGGAAGTCGACGTCGTCGTCCAGGAAGTCGTCCGCGTCCAAGTGTCTGTCCCGGGAGGACTGGTCGGTGAAGAAGTCGTCGTCGTCGAAATAAGCAGGGGAGGAGAACGAGTCGAGTCCGGAGAACGGGTCCAGCACGCTGTCCATCTTTGTCCTGTCTGTCCCGTGGTCGCGGTAAACAATGACGCGGTGTTCGTTTGATCGCCTCTGCGTTCGCTGCTCGCGGTCAACAGTTAGTTTTAGTTCAAGGACCGGCACGCGAGGATTCTTTATAGCGACATCCATAGTCGCGTGCCGCTTGCCGGGAGTGCCAACCAATCACGGCTCTGTCCGCGAGGCGCACCTCGAGGTAAGCCTCCCCCGGAACGCCACGCCCCCTGACGCCCCGCCGTCCCGGGGGGTTGAAGTAACATCTCAACTCCGCTGACACCGGCCGCTCTGCTGTTTACACGTCGGTCCTTTTGGGGTCCCCTTCTGTTCTGCCACCGCAGCACAACATGCTTCCTCCGACAGGTTGAGATGAATGGCTCCCCCGGAGGGAAGAGACTGGTCACTCGATGCGCTTTACACCGGCTCTCGGCCCTGAATAGTGACACTATAGTAGGAACTCGTTCTGTGCACAATTACTGCAACTTTAGATTA
>NC_046982.1:622500-697500 GCF_009769545.1 Cyclopterus lumpus | reverse complement strand
CTTTCCATATTCCACATGTTGGTGCTTTGTGCTGGAGCATCTAGATGAACACATTTGAATTGTTTCTGGGCAAATAACAAAATGAAAATAAAATAAAATGGGTTTAATATTCCACAGATTAGCATGAAGCAGTGAAGTGATTCATTAAAACATTTTAAACCAGAAAGTGTAAATGTAGAATTCACAGAAAAATTATGATAAATACTACATAATGCCATAAAAGTTCATTAAAAGCCATAGTAGTAAGTCATGGTCACAGGTTTCATTGAGCTATACATATATATATATATATATATATATATATATATATATATATATATATATATATATATATATATATATATCCATAGTGAATCAAATGCAGAAGGAATCGCTAATTTAAATTTAGCTACAGCACTGTCAGTACTATGACACTATCATGACATAATTATAGTATTATTTTTAATAACATTCTAGACTATGACACTATCATGACATTCTTATAGCATTGTTTTTAATAACATTCTAGACTATGACACTATCATGACATTCTTATAGCATTATTTTTAATAACATTCTAGACTATGACACTATCATGACATTCTTATAGCATTGTTTTTAATAACATTCTAGACTATGACACTATCATGACATTCTTATAGTATTATTTTTAATAACATTCTAGACTATGACACTATCATGACATTCTTATAGCATTATTTTTAATAACATTCTAGACTATGACACTATCATGACATTCTTATAGCATTGTTTTTAATAACATTCTAGACTATGACACTATCATGACATTCTTATAGCATTATTTTTAATAACATTCTAGACTATGACACTATCATGACATTCTTATAGCATTGTTTTTAATAACATTCTAGACTATGACACTATCATGACATTCTTATAGCATTGTTTTTAATAACATTCTAGACTATGACACTATCATGACATTCTTATAGTATTATTTTTAATAACATTCTAGACTATGACACTATCATGACATTCTTATAGTATTATTTTTAATAACATTCTAGACTATGACACTATCATGACATTCTTATAGCATTGTTTTTAATAACATTCTAGACTATGACACTATCATGACATTCTTATAGCATTATTTTTAATAACATTCTAGACTATGACACTATCATGACATTCTTATAGCATTATTTTTAATAACATTCTAGACTATGACACTATCATGACATTCTTATAGCATTATTTTTAATAACATTCTAGACTATGACACTATCATGACATTCTTATAGCATTGTTTTTAATAACATTCTAGACTATGACACTATCATGACATTCTTATAGCATTGTTTTTAATAACATTCTAGACTATGACACTATCATGACATTCTTATAGCATTGTTTTTAATAACATTCTAGACTATGACACTATCATGACATTCTTATAGCATTGTTTTTAATAACATTCTAGACTATGACACTATCATGACATTCTTATAGCATACACAGTCCGGTTGTCTGCAGGATGTCTGTCACTTCCTGCTGGTGATGCAACAGAACCGCAGGTGGCCTCAGGCTGCTTGGGGGTCCTCTGCAGCCTCCTGAGATTCAAAAGGGGGGCGGGCTCCAACTGGACTGTGACTGGTCCCACCAGAAACCCGCTCTCACTCATGAGCCTGTCGGTGCTGCTCTCAGACCGACACGCGGTCGTCCGAGCGGCGATGAAAGCAGGTCACGAGAGCCGCTGCCTGAGCACCGGGGAGGCCTGGGAATCCCGCCACATGCAGGCGGGGGACGAGCACAGAGGGTGGGAGGAGGGAGCTCACGACCTCCAATAATGGGGGTTCATTCTCAGCCCTCAACACATCCGACCAAAAGTCACTCCTCACTCTGGTCTGTGCATTCTCCTCTGTGAGTCCAGCAACATAAACCTCTGTGTTCACAGGGAGCGCAGTCAGGCCACGCCCCTGGGTTAGGGATCCTGGTTTGGGTTGTCTGGTGGATGAGGTTGTAAGTCGCTTTGCCCCCCCCCCCTCCTCTCTACCTCCTTCTGTTTCATGGATTGGAGTTCCATTCATACATTGTCATATTCATATAATGTTTATGTAACTCTGTAACTCTGTTCATCTGGTCACATGACATGTATTCTTCTGTCCATCCGGGGAGAGGGATCCTCCTCTGTTGCTCTCCTGAAGGTTTCTTCCCTTTTTTCCCTGTCAAAGGTTATTTTTGGGGAGTTTTTCCTGATCCGATGTGAGGTCAAAGGTCAGGGATGTCGTATGTGTACAGATTGTAAAGCCCTCTGAGGCAAATTTGTAATTTGTGAAATTGGGCTATACAAAATAAACTGAATTGAATTTGGATAAAATTGTTGGCTAAATGAAATGTAATGTTACTCTCGCCAACCTGGACTCTTGGTTTTAAAGGCTAAAGATAAAATCCAGAAAGAAATCTTCATGAAGGGAAATAAAGTTGACAGAACTCAAGAGGAGAAACACCAAACCTTTACAAAAAGCATAATGATTATGATTATAAAGAAAACAAACATAGAGAATAAAATCATTTGTCTCAGAGCAGAACAAGCATGCTGAAAATTGTCCTCATTTACATGGTGTGTTCGATGAATTAACTCCTATATATATATATATTATATAGTTAATTCATATATTATATATATATACATACATATATATATATATAATATATTAGTCGTCAATCTTTGATTAAATAGTATTGTTTAAAATAATCCTAATCTCATTTGCAGAGCAGACTCAACAGTTTCAGGTCTCACAAACATTCCCACTGAGGCGCGTCGAGTTCCTTCATGGAGATGTTACCTGAAGCCCTCATTGACATAATAGACTGAAGAAGACTTGACAACAGGTTTCAGACATCATGCAGCTCCCCTGGCCCAGCTGAAGGTCTGCTGCCTTGCTCAGGGACACCTTGACAATAGCTGTTGGAGGTTTGGGAGGGGGCTGGGGGTTCTATAGTCTGCCTCTTTAACCTCTAAACAAACACCACCCTCATAGAGAGACCACCCCTCCCATTTCCAAGATGTCAAGCATAAACACCGCTGAAGTCTGTATCTTAAGGGGGGTTGGGGGGGGGGGGGCTAATTGACTCGTCCGCTGCGGCCTCTAATTGGGTTGGGCATTAATCTGGGGGGCTCCGGACTAAGAGCCAGGCTAATATGTGAGGAGACCGGGGAGAGAGTCCAGCCCAACTGTTTATCTGCATGCCCGTCGGAGCGAACGGGACGGGGGTCAGGGTCTGGGGAAAGTCCTGCATGCTAATGTGGCAACAAGGGGAAAGAGTTTTAGGGATACTGTGGACTTTGGGGCCAGAGAATGGCTCCCAGGTAGACCTGCAGGTCCTGAGTTCTCAGTTGCCTAAGTGGGTACTAGAGATCTCTACAAAGGGGATTTTAAGTCCTTGACAGGGGTTATAGGGGTCATTGACTTGGGTCTGTTGTCCTTAAGTGGGACCAAGGGTCCTTCTGGGCGCTGGTGGTATTTGACTGTGATTACAGATATTGTTACCATCTTGAACTTTGGGCCTCGTTCACCAATATCTAAACGCTGTTTTCATAAGTTTGTTCTTGTCGACGTCGGATTTGTGACGTGTTCTTATGGTAATGAAAATCGTAAATGAAGGCCAGTGCCAGTTGATCCTCATTTGCAAGTTAACGCCACACAGAAGTCGAAAAGAAAAGCTGAGAAAGTCAAAAAAACTAACAACGCCAACGTCGTACGAGCTGTCATGTTCAGTAGTCAGTCGAGGATATGAATAATAAACTGTATCTGTGTGGAAGCATTTATTTATTGGTGAAGACATAATGCTTTGTAAGAACCTTCCTGAGAAAACAGGATTTTTACACTGCAGCCTGAGTTTACCAAAATAAAACAGGAAATACTGAAGCGGAAACGCGACACAAGTATGAGTTTATGAATGAAAACAAGTTAAATCATTGACATGCTTCGAGAATATTCATGCCATAACATGACGTTATGATGATGATACCCCTAATGCCTTTAGTGTGTGAGAGACAGAGTATTGTATCTTAATTGTCTGCAATGAAGCAAGTTAAAATTGCATCTCATGAATACAAATGTAACAAAGATAATAACAATGTATCGATCCCCCGTCCTGCAGATGAAGCGTGGCTGAGGAGCATGAATAACTGACGTCACAGTGATGAAACTTGAACGCATGGGTTTCTAACCTATAGGCTCCAAAGCGACAGGCCATACACGTCTGCTTCCTTTTGGCGCATGCGCGGATCCCTCTGCAGCACAATCCGTAGCATCCTCTCGTATCATCCTCGGTGCACTACCGCCCCCATGTGTTCACAGAGGAGAACAGCTGCGTCTCTTCTAGATATTCTTTACTGACGTCATGGCAGCAACATCACTGCCCTTTAGAAGTTGCATCAGCAGAACGAGAGGAAGCAGAGGGGAGTCCTTTTCTTTTCAAAATAAAACACTAGGCTTTTATACTGAAATGTTTGCAGGACAGTGTTGTAGAAGATGCAGGCACAAGATGAAGGAATTTGATCGACTCACAATATTAATTAAGTGCTTTTGAGATTGTTATTATTATTTACTAATGAGCCCACACTGCTTGACCTGTGTCTGAGATAAATATGAAAAACATTCATTATTAAGGGAAACATTCTGGCCAAGAGCAAAGTTATTGCAATATTGGATCCCATGACAATCTGCCTATTAGATTATGACATGATGATGTCAAAAGTGGACTTATTCACCTGAGGGAGCAGGAGATGAAATGGAAGTCCAGGCTTACCAATACAAGTTGTATTTGCCACGTTTGCTTTTAAATCTGAAAAATAGATCAGGCTTCAAATGCACAACTGACAAATGTACATTGTATCTTCACATTAGAGGACAATGCATTGAAATTAAAACATTTGGCTTTTTGAACAAATGCGTTACTGAACAAAAACATGATGCAGAAAGACTTTAATTACAAAATAGGCTGCTGGTCCAATTCATTTAATTTGATTGAAGTTTGTTGCTACACATAACATTTTAATTGTTATTTTGTCTAATATTTTATTCATGATCTTTTTCTTTCTTAAGTATTTATTTTTTAGGCTGAGTTGCCTTGATGTTTCAGTCATTTCATCAGTCATGGAAGAAGAGTTGATATTTAATTTTATTATGGGTTCATCAAATAGTTATGGACGTATAATCATCTCTTTGCAATACAACATAAGATCAGAAGAGCATGACAGACCACTTCAACAGAATGTCATAGTTAAAAAAAAATCTGTAAATTAGAGCATAAATAAATCAAATACATGTTCTCAACTTAGATATAGATATTAAGTACTAATATTGTGTCTGCATGCGTCATAAAACACCCTCAAATGTTTTCTGTACAAACACGAGTAAAGTTAATGTACAGAATGACTCGATGAGGCTACTAGACCGTACTGAGGAAAGGCCCGACAGAAAACAAGGGACTCAGGAAGCACTTTAAAGAGACCTCACAAACACACACACACACACACACACACACGCACACACACACACACACACACACACACACACACAGTGCATCTTCCATAATGGTTACATATACAAATGGACTGCATACAAACGTTAGAACACATAGACTCTTGCACACACACACACACACACACACAAACACACAGTTTGAGTAACAGACCAACATGTCTGGGAGACCCTGATTTATAGATCACATTTCCCATCTCTTCCTGAGGAAAAGCAGCAGCATTACATCCAACGTTGTCCCCTATGAAAGTCCAATTTAAATAAAAAATTAAATAATATTTGTAATTTATGTGTACATGATATATGACCATATTTATATATACCTTTTAAAATCATTTACAGGTTGCATGTATCATTTAAAATAGATTAATTGTGCCAACAGATAATTGTCAAGCGTAAAACTGGCATCCAATCAAGTTGTGGTTGCAGATTATATCAATATGATTTTCTCCCATACAGACTTTATTGAAGAAATGGAGTTGCAAGATGGCTTCATCATATTAAAAAGTCAAATGTCATGACATAGCAAACTCCTGATGCAGGAAAGAGCAAACGTCTATGGTGATGTGTATGTGTTAATAAATGGAATTCCCCCACACATTTTCAATGATGAGAAATTATATGTTGATTCTTATTCTTTAATATAATAATTTTCTGCTGATTGGTGCCACGTTTATTTTGATTTGTTTTCTATTTTCCTATAATTATATTTGTTCATGTTATTGTTAATGTATGTTAATGTATTTTATTTACTTAATTTTCTTTGTTCTATTTCTCTTTCTCTTTTGATGCAGTTTTCATAGTACAAATAAAGCTTAACTAAAGCAAACTAAAAGTCCAGTTTGAAAACTCTCATTCCATTTTATATTTCATTCCATTTTCATTTCAGTTGCCTTAACGTTATTTTTGTCAATAATTGTGCGTTTTCAAACCTAACATTGACATTTTTTTATTGCAGTTCTAAATTTGTCACTGATAACATGGAAACAAATACAAAATGAACAATTCCGTTTCAATATTGGCATCCCTGATCTTTCATAGATTTCATCCTCTTTGTTTAATTTTTGTCAGTTATGACACCGCAGCTTCAAGTTTGGACAAACATTTGCGTCTCCAACCATGAGGCCAGTGCCTCTATTCTAATGTGAGTCTTTGTGTTGAAATGTATTAATGTGCTAAGGCTTCTAATATACACTAAAGATTCCCAATGTGCATATCTTCCCTCGGTTCGTGTGATGTTGTTCCTGCTCGACTGTTCCTCCCAAACATACAGACAGTAAGCTTGCTACTGGAACACCAAAGAAATGATTCAGTAAATGCTCAAAGAAAAAGAAAAACAACTCTTTCAGCATTTTATGGCCCTTTCCTCTTGATAAGAAGGGTATTTCACATTGAATATGGCTCACTGTCAATGTCACTGTCATCATTTAAACACAGAGGTAATTAGATCCTGTACAAAATTACCCCCCCCCCCCCCCCACACACACACACACACACACACACACTCACAACTGATCTTTACAAAAGAAGAAAATAAATACTGAATACTTTCATCAACAACACATCATCGTCAGCGTAGGATAGAATCCTGTGAATCCTACTTATGATTTCCAGTGTTACTCTGGAGGGATGAATGGCAGTTATATAAGAGGTTGTGTCAATAAATGTTGGCATAAGTAGTATAAATGGCATCATTACAGATTAACAACATGGAGTAGCCCAAAAAACATCATCTTGTTTTTCTTTGTCACTGTTGAAACCAAGTCTGTTTCAGCTGTGGAGTATGAAATATGGATCTGGAATGTCTTTTTATGGCACGTTAGAACTCTGGTCAGGAAGCGTCTAAGTATCTGTGACTAAATTCAATCCTACATGTCCCATAATGAAACTTGAAAGTGCCTCTTTGTTTGACCCTTTCTGCCTTATAAACCCCTCAACTTTCTAACTCCACACCTCTAGTTTGTAACACTTTCTGTTCCAAATTTGAACTCTCCAATCCCAAATGATAATGACGTCTCTGTGACATCATCAGGGTTATTTCCTGAGACTTGACAAAGATGAAGACACAGAAAACACTGCAACTGTTTTCACTGGTTGATTCGGGCTCAAAAAGAAGAGTAAACAAGTGTAAAGTCCCTGTGCCCCTTTAAAGTGACAGTAACAGAAATGACGATGAGGCTGGATGTTTTTTAAAGTTGCAGTTAAAAAAAAACATGTCAATATAAAAACAGCATGTCTTGGTTGTTTTTTAGCCAAAATAAACACACAGAGGTAAAAGTTACAGTTAAACTTTAGAAAAACGTCTTTGTATGGGATTGTCACACAAAGAGAGCTAAGATTAATACTCAACATAAGAATATGAATTAAATATACCATAGATGTATACAACAAGTCTACGATGGCGTATTAGGGTCATTGTAGGTAAAAACTGAAAAGGTTACAGAGCCTAGAAAAAACTTGGATATTCTCTGAGATTGAAGTTGTAAATTTACCAAAAATTGGATAAACCACAGAGGGAAAAATATATCTATAATGTTAGTATTTATTTATGTTCATAAAAGAACAAAGAAAGAACATGAATGAAAAGCCACATATGCATCTTTCAGGACCTTTTCCTCGCTCAGAGGCTGTCAATCAGATTTGTATGACTATAATTTCAGAGAAAATATAATATATTTTCCAGATGAATTTACATGTTTTTTTCTTGATATAATATTTCCAAATCATTTTTTAATAATAAAAAAAGACCTACAATGGCCATAATACGCCGTCACACAGATCTGTGTAGGTGAGGAAATAAAGGAACAAATAACACATTTTAAAATAATAATAAATAAACCTAAAGAGCAGTGGTGTCATTGGATATTTTCTCTCTGTGATTTAAGCAGAGGAGGGGTAAATCCAATCTAAATAAATGGAACTCATTAGAGGGCCAACGAGCATTTTAATGCTAAATATATTACAGACCAACTGCTAATAACAGTTTAAATGAATTTCTTTAATTAAAATATTACTGTTTTCGAATGAAGCGTCTACTTTTCATATTCTCTACTCTTGTCGGCCTAACAAACCTCTTCAAAAGTCAAAAAACTATAAACAAAACAATAATATTTCACATCCAGCCATATTGTCATTTCTATTCCGGTCCTTCTAAAATTGCATGGACAGTTTCAATGAAATTACTTTTACAGCTGTGGTCTGCCTAAACAACTATCTATCTAATGAAGAAAACAATGTATTTGAAGATCTTAAATGACTAAAGTTAAATTCAATGTTTTAATTACACAACTAGAGAAGCTACTTTAGAGACGCCATGAGAATAATACTGCACTGCACTTAGATTGAGCCTCAATCCGTCTCATTAATTATAGGGTCCTGTGTTACATAGTAAATCTTTGAGCACTTCCATAAACTATCTCCACTACATATTGCTTGTAAATGCACCCTGTAAAATACAAATCACCTTAAAAATCCAAGAAGGAGAACAGAGTTGAAGATCACGCCATGGAGGGAGACAATCAGTGACCTATGCACAGTTGGTGATCGTACACAGACCCAAACCACTTCATCTCCCAACATTATTAGGCGTGGTTTTACGTAACATAGTCACTTCATAATTCACTTGATGGCTTTCCGTGTTACAGAGTTAAAAGAAAATGACGTTATTTACAACTTAGTTTTATAGTTTTGGTCATCAAAAGCTGAATTGCTAAAACACGGAGGGCGCAACCTCAGCAGCCATCGGACGGTTTGGAAACACCTCTTTGAGTGAGCGCTTTAGAAAACCTCCTTAACACCTGGCTGGTGGCTTCTATTTGAGGTGACATGTGCTGCCCTGATTACAAGAATCACAACCAAAAGGAATCCCCTAAGACCAATAAAGGACTGATGTGGTGTGGAGACGGGGCGAGAGATTAAGGATCAACAGTGATCATGGCGGCCTCTTCTCCGGAGGGAAGAGAGACACTGTTTCTATATCACACCAGCTTGCCGTGTTCAGACGGCCACGAGACCTGAAAGTTACCTGTGAGTGTACACCAGCGTGCATTTCAAGTGTTGTCATATGACACAAGTTGATGATTGTGTGTTTACTATGCGTGTTTGTGTGTAAGATGGTCCATCACCTCTGCATTTATGTAATATCACCCAAAGCCCCAAAAGCCACACCCCTTCCTGTATGATCTGAGCTGTCTGCGAGGCTGAACACGCTGTAGCCTATCGTCCTCACTTCCTAAACTTCCAACGTAGGTTCACTTAGTTTTTAGCTTTACTTGATTAGGTTTCGGAAAAGATTGTGGTATGGGTTGAAATAAGTAGGTTTGTTAAATAGCTTGCACGCAAGTATGCAAGTCAACTACGATTAGGTCAACGTTGACATGAACAGCGGCCTTCTGGGTGAAAGTCCTATGTTGGTTTGACCCAACCAACATCTCCAACCCGCCCTACGCAGAGCAGACTCTCGATCTTTACGTAGCGTCCGTTGCTCTGACCGCCCCGACAACAAGGCGGATGGGTTCCCTCTGGAGTTAGTAAATTGTGTTCCCTCTGGAGTTAGTAAATTGTGTTCCCTCTGGAGTTAGTAAATTGGGTTCCCTCTGGAGTTAGTAAATTGGGTTCCCTCTGGAGTTAGTAAATTGGGTTCCCTCTGGAGTTAGTCTCTCAAACAGACGGTAAAGGTGCGTCGGTATCAGAAGACGAGGACCACCGACCAAGCGTTGGTTTTTGACGGGCAGGGAGTGAGAATGGTTGGCATATCCCATACAGCATCTAAAAGTGAATTGTTGGTGGAACAAAATGTCTGACTTAGACACTCTCGCCTCCTACCAATGGTCAAACTCTGAGCTTATCCTACTTCTAATGTTAAAGTGCTTCTAGCTGCCTGACATCACGGCCTCCTCCATCCCTGATCTCTCCCCAACAACTCTGTATCTTCTGTGTGTCCTCGTAGTCCAAACACAGTTGATAATCACACGGTCTTCCTCAGCAGATGGAATAGGAGTCCTTAATCCTTAGTAATCAGAACAATGAATACTTAGTAAAGTAATTTATATTTCAATTCCGTTCAATCTAGGGGGTGATTGTGTACACCTGCTGTGGAGAACCACTGGAACATAGCTTTATAAAAAGCAGTGATTAGAAGTTGGATACAATGTCTCTGAAGGCAGTGTTCCAACATTACAGGTGTGCTGCGTGTCTACACTGTAAAGCCGTGGTGTGTTGGAGGTTTGGACAGCTCTTACAGGTCATGGTCAACTGATGCTACCCACTGAAGGGTGCAGTATTTAGGCTCTTGTGGGTTCTGGACATTTAAATGCCCCATGTGGTGGTAAGGGTGTAACGCAAAGCCAATGTCCGTATCTAGGGAAGAGTTGACGTCTGTATTTTTGTATTTGTCATGTGCTTGTAGTTCATCTATTTTCTCATCTGGAGATATTTTTCATTTTATTACAACAAATGATTTGTCTTCCATACGAGCATTCATTCTGCTGACAAAATGTCAACTCGTGACTCTGTAAAATCCCTGTTGGGTGTAGTTACAGGTGGAACAGAGCACACTTCTGACCACACCCAACCACAGCTATCAGTGATGCTGTGATCTGAGTGGGAACACCTTCAACCAAAGTATGAAGTGTAGATGCCAGCTGAGGGCGGATTTTTCATTTCACTATTCTCAGGGGCGATAAATGTCCCAAAAATATTTTTGCAAACTTAAAAAACTTCCAACGGTCCAGTGTGTGGGATCTGCCGTCATCTACTGGTGAGTTTGCAGATTGCAACTAACTGAAAGTTCTCCTGTGTAGGAAGACTATGGTGGCTGTCAGGAAAGGCCCCATGTAGAGCCAGGGTTTGGTTTGTCCACTCTGGGCTACTGTAGAAACATGGTAGACTCTGTTTCAGGTGATTATATATATATACAATTATTGTTAAAAGATTAATATTGTATTCCAGTTCTGCCAATAGATCCCCATGAACCCTACACACTGACAGTTTGAAAAAAACACATTGTTTTGCATTTATAATTAGCACATGGGTGAGTAATTTCTGTGGTTAAGTTTACAATAATATGTTGGTGGGAGAGGTGGGGGCATTGGGCCATATTGCATGATTTTCTTTATCAACAGGAGGTGACAAAAACATCCTCACGGGGCCCTTATTACATTTCTTTGAAGGTACTGAAGATTTGTTAAAAGTGAGACAGCTTTTGACACATTTAAGATGCTTCTCAGTTTCCTTAATATTCATTGATATCTGATTATGAAGTAAACATAACACCTGTGGAACATCAGTCAGCCCTGATTCTTCACTGCAGAACTAAAATGCTTAAATATAAATAAAAAGTCTGGAACTGATGATTATGAGACAATATGGAGCGCCTTCTTAATATTGGAGATGGAGACACCGCTGTAAAGGGTGAATTCAGCTGACCGTGACAAGTGTGTGACGTGTTGATGAGTTATGACCTAGAAGAAAACCAGTCCAAAAGCTAAACGTATTGGTATTTGGTTACACCCCTACACCTTGGTGAGCACGACCGTACACCGCTGTGTTCCCGTGTACTGGGTGACAACACTGTGCGTGCTGCCAGGAGTGTCTTCAGAGCCTCGTCTGAGCCTCGGGGATGTAAATCTCGATGCTGTCGGCGCTCTCCGTGGCCGAGTTTTGCCGCACGGACGCCGCCCTCTTGGCGGCCATGAGGCGCCTCCTGGCCTCCTGCCGCTGCTTCTCTGAGCTCTCCAGCGAGCGATCTCTGGCCAGAGGGGGGTGGTGGTGGGGGCCCTTGGGTGGCTTTTTTGGCACCGGTGGTGGGAGCCTCCTCTCCTGGTGGGGAGAGGAGGGGAGGGAGGGGCAAAACATTTCAGGAAAAAGACAGACGTGTGTGTGTGTGTGTGTGTGTGTGTGATGCACAGTGTAGCTGCCATCTCTAATGCATCTTTAGTGGCTTGTAGAAGCCTCTGCATGTGTACGTGTGTGGAAGTAAAGAAGAGGTGAGATGAATCAGAGGCTCTGTATAACTTTGGTCTGTTTCATTTCATCACCATCAGTGCAGCTACTCTGGAATCTTTACTCCTTCCCTGCACGCGCTGCCTCACACACGTGTTACTTTCCTGCTTTTATATTAACTTTGCTGTACAATAATCCATCTGCATGGGGACGGCTGCAATCCAAACGAGTGTGTCATCTTACATATGCATGCAAGGTAGGTATTCTAGTATAATAAAACATAAATATACTGCATTGTTTGCAAAGGTCTTTTTTCTGCACCTATTTTATGTTTTCATTAGCTGAACATGGGACCAATTTCTCTATTAAGCAGAACACAGAATTTCTTGTGTCTTTCTACTGAAACTCAACATGAGCAAATGTATTTTGTCAGTAGCAAACTGTTTTACTGGTGTACTGACACATTTAGTTTAATTTGCCTCCTAAATCCCTGTTGTTGTCTTTGTTGGTGTTTCAGTGTTATGCACATCTCTAATTTGATCCAAGAATCTTAGCCACACTCTCTCCTGTCCAACACACACATGATAAAGCCAGACACGGTGAGACGGCAGAGGGGAGGAGGGGCAGGAGGAAGCATGGGCAGATGGATGGAAAAGACAGACATGATGGAGCTACGGAGGCCCAGAGGTGTCAAGGCCCTGTGGTGTTGTTGGCATTGCAGTTATGCTGATAGATGCGTGGCTGTTTGCGAGCGCCTTCACTGTCGACACACAAAAAAGCACAAAGAAAGAAAAAGACAATGAGAGCAGATGAGGAAGCCAGCAGTCAGTATTCACAATGATGCAACGCCACCACAGACAGTGCTGAAAGAGAAACGGAGCAGGCAGACGACAGCTGGAAGAGATTTACAGATACACTTGAAGATATGCAGAGTACCTGTATCCGCACAAAGACCAAGGCAGACAACCATGCACCGCAAGATTAACAACAAGGCTTTCTCTGCGTCTGTCGTGGGAATGTATGTAGAGATGGTTATTAGAGATGGTTATTAGAGATGGTTATTAGAGATGGTTATTCCACCGAGATGTTTTAAAGCAAGCCTAAGTTACATTTTAGTTGCTTGTTCTTTTGCAACATAAATATACCATTTTGTAATTCAGAAGGACTGCGGACTGCTGTCACTACTTTGAATAGCAACTTGACAACTTTTTGCAACCTGGACCGTCTTTTCCAGGTTTTTGTGTGGACAACAACTTTTGAAGTTGTTCTAGTGTTGAGCGAGAACGCTGTGAAACGGGCTGCAATGTAATCCTTCAGTGCAATTGGAGCACTAAGTAGTTAGACCTTAGTGCTGATAAAGGACTCATCTCTGTACTGGTCATGTTAGACCTTAGTGCTGATAAAGGACTCATCTCTGTACTGGTCTTGTTAGACCTTAGTGCTGATAAAGGACTCATCTCTGTACTGGTCATGTTAGACCTTAGTGCTGATAAAGGACTCATCTCTGTACTGGTCTTGTTAGACCTTAGTGCTGATAAAGGACTCATCTCTGTACTGGTCTTGTTAGACCTTAGTGCTGATAAAGGACTCATCTCTGTACTGGTCTTGTTAGACCTTAGTGCTGATAAAGGACTCATCTCTGTACTGGTCTTGTTAGACCTTAGTGCTGATAAAGGACTCATCTCTGTACTGGTCTTGTTAGACCTTAGTGCTGATAAAGGACTCATCTCTGAACTGGTCTTGTTAGACCTTAGTGCTGATAAAGGACTCATCTCTGTACTGGTCTTGTTAGACCTTAGTGCTGATAAAGGACTCATCTCTGAACTGGTCTTGTTAGACCTTAGTGCTTCCGTTCGACACCATTGATCATGACATCCTATTACAGAGACTGGATCAGTCGATTGGCATTTCAGGTACCGCACTAAGTTGGTTTAAATCCTATTTATCAGATCGATCTCAATTTGTATTTGTAAACGATGAAGCCTCAATGACCACCAACGTTAATCACGGAGTTCCACAAGGTTCTGTGCTTGGACCAATTTTATTTACCTTATATATGCTTCCTTTGGGCAACATTATCAGGAAACACTCCATAAACTTTCATTGATATGCAGATGATACTCAATTATATCTATCGATCAAACCAGAGGAGACCAACCAGCTCGCTAAAATTCAAGAATGTCTTAAAGACATAAAAACATGGATGACATGCAACTTCCTGATGTTAAACTCAGACAAAACTGAAGTTATTTTACTGGCCCTGAACACCTCAGAGATCAATTATCTGGTGATGTGGTTTCTGTAGATGGCATTGCCCTGGCATCCAACACCACTGTAAAGAATCTCTAGTTATCTTTGACCCAGACTTGTCCTTTAACTCCCACGTTAAGCAAATCTCAAGGACTGCATTTTATCATCTACGTAACATTTCAAAAATCAGGCACATCTTGTCCCAAAAAGATGCAGAAAAGCTGGTTCACGCGTTTGTTACTTCCAGACTAGATTACTACAACTCCTTATTATCAGGCTGCTCTAATAAGTCTCTTAAATCCCTCCAGTTGATCCAGAATGCTGCAGCTCGTGTACTCACAAAAACTAAGAAAAGAGATCACATGACTCCTGTATTAGCTGCTCTGCACTGGCTCCCTGTAAAATCAAAAATCACATTTAAAATTCTTCTCCTCACCTACAAAGCCTTGATTGATGATGCACCATCATATCTTAAGGAGCTTGTAGTACCATATTGCCCCACTAGAGAGCTGCGCTCACTAAATGCGGGGCTACTTGTGGTTCCTAGAGTCCTAAAAAGTAGGATGGGTCCCCAACCTTTTTTGAGCCACGGACCGGTTTCGTGTCAGACAATATTTTCACAGACCGGCCTTCACAGTGTGGGCGACAAATATGACGTAATAAATATGACGTAATAATATCAGCATTGAGATGCTCCGCCCGTCACTGCCCTGCCATTGTTGAATCAGAAAAAAATGACACTCTCATCGTAGCAGTTTGCGGACGCCCCGAGCTCTTTAATACAACTACAGGTTAGCCTGAAGTAGCGCTGGAAGCGGCAGTCATCCAGATGCAGTTCCTGGAGAAGACGGTGAAATTCACTGAGCTGTGGCGACGGATGATGTTATGAACCCAAATACGAGGGGGTCTGATGTTCCAACATTTGTGGTATTTCCAGAACAAGTATAAAGTAGAAATAGTGGTTATTTCTTTCAAGGTGGATGGCGGAAGTTAAAACTGTTTTAACAGAGAAAAGCCATGGAGACAAGCCACGCCCCCTTTTGGCATCTAACGTGTCTGTGCACTGAATGGGATCCACTGACTTTGCATGGGATCCACTGACTTTGCATGGGATCAACTCACTTTGCATGGGATCTACTCACTTTGCATGGGATCCACTGACTTTGCATGGGATCCACTCACTTTGCATGGGATCCACTGACTTTGCATGGGATCTACTCACTTTGCATGGTATCCACTGACTTTGCATGGGATCCACTCACTTTGCATGGGATCCACTCACTTTGCATGGGATCCACTGACTTTACATGGGATCCACTGACTTTGCATGGGATCCACTCACTTTGCATGGGATCCACTGACTTTGCATGGGATCAACTCACTTTGCATGGGATCCACTCACTTTGCATGGGATCCACTGACTTTGCATGGGATCCACTCACTTTGCATGGGATCTACTCACTTTGCATGGGATCCACTCACTTTGCATGGGATCCACTGACTTTGCATGGGATCCACTCACTTTGCATGGGATCTACTCGCGCGTTTGGTGTGAACGCAGCACGCGAGTAAACACAACTTGTCCGGCAACTAAACTCACGCGAGATGCACAGACGGATGTATCCGGTCCTTTTTCAAAATAAAACCTTTTTACGACTTTGATAAAAAAAAAGAAAAAAGTCATTCACTCGTTCTGTGCGACCCGGTACCAACCGACAAGGGGTTGGCGACTGCTGCGCTAAATGACCATAATTTACTAAATGAACATCATGATGTATTGAAGAAGACTTGAAACTAGAGATTGAGACCATAAACTAATGTTTACAATGTTTACTGAGGGAATAAATCAAGAGAAGTAGAGTCATTTATATAGACTTCTATGCAACCAGAGGAGTCACCCCCTGGTGGTCAGTAGAGAGAATGCATGTTTTAACACATGAAGCATAGACTTCTATACAACCAGAGGAGTCGCCCCCTGGTGGTCAGGAGAGAGAATGCAGCTTTAACACATGAAGCATAGACTTCTATACAACCAGAGGAGTCGCCCCCTGGTGGTCAGGAGAGAGAATGCAGCTTTAACACATGAAGCATAGACTTCTATACAACCAGAGGAGTCGCCCCCTGGTAGTCAGAAGAGAGAATGCAGCTTTAAGACATGAAGGATAGACTTCTATACAACCAGAGGAGTCGCCCCCTGGTGGTCAGTAGAGAGAATGCAGCTTTAACACATGAAGCATAGACTTTTATACAACCAGAGGAGTCGCCCACTGGTGGTCACTAGAGAGAATGCAGCTTTAAGACATGAAGCATTGACTTCTATACAACCAGAGGAGTCACCCCCTGGTGGACATTAGAGAGAAAGCAGGTAATTCCCGTTCTGAAATCTCGCAAGATGTTACTTGTTGCCGGAAGACAACAGTGGAGTGAGACGTGGAGAGAGGAGTGGTGGTGTTGGAGGACAGAAAAGGTAGCTTAGTGTTATCTAAAAGATCTTCAATGTCATAGTTGAATTGCTTTAAAGGATTACAATGCAGCCTGTTTAACGGGTGCAGAGCTCTCGCTCAATGATGGACCAACTTCCAGGTTGGAAAATACCAACGTTTCTCTTTAACACTGGGCCTTACCACCTGCATGTCAAACAAACATGGACGGCATCCATCCAGGAAGCACAGATCCATCCAGGAAGCACAGATCCATCCAGGAAGCACAGGTGTCTACACACTATAACTATAAATAAATAAAGAGCTTGCAGATAAAACAACTGGAGCTTGTAAAGTGGGCATATTCATATATATATATATATATATATATATATATATATATATATATATATATATATATATATAAATGTAAACAGTATAATAACTGTCTTATAGGTTCAGGTCATATTACACTCGGATCTCTAATAAGAGGCTTGCTACAGAGTGCAACACATGTCTGGTAACCAACCATCAACAATGAAAATGTAATAGGGAAGCAGACACGTCATCAACTCGCATCATCGCAGGTTTTGCAAAAACAACAAAGAGCAAGCTCATTGAACTGTACAGTCTTTGTGTGATTACAATGTGGCACCAGGTCAGTGTGTTCTTTCATCTCAAGCTGGATTCTGATTGGGGGTTTTTGGAGACACGAGTGAGAGCAGCAGTCTGAAACGTGTGACATCAGGTGTTTTTTTTAATGTTTTATCGCAAAAGCTCTAAATCTGAAGTAGTTAAAAGATAAAAGTTAACCACAACTAAAGATTTCCCCATGGCTCTTTGGTCTAAAAGCAGTAATATGTAACACCGTTGGCTTCATCTATGTGGTGGCTTTATGTCATTCAACAAAGGTGTTGTTCACCTTAATGTCCCTAATGACTTCATTCAGACATTAGAGCCACAATGCTCCACAATATTTAGCACCTAGTGTGAGAGAGAGAGAGAACCGAGAGAGGGAGAGAGGTGAAATAAAATGTGATGATAAGAGGATCAAGAGCGTTTGCTGTTCTTATAAAACATTGCGGTTTGGTAAGTGCATATGTTGCGAAATTGGAGGAGCGGGTTATCCTTCAATAATAAAATTAGCAGGTCGATCCCCGGGTCCGCTCGTCCATGTGTCCTTGGGTAAGACACTTAACCCCAAATTGAAAAATGTGGGTTGTTCCATCAGTGTATGAATGGGTGTGATTGATGACATGTAGTGTTAAAGCTCGTTGAGTTTTTAGAAGACTAGAAAAGATCTCTACAAGTACAGTCCATTTAGCATTTAGGTTTGAGCAACATGAGTCATCGTTGACTTTTAGTTTCTCCTGGGTGACAGCTCTGTGTTTGAGCCTTTCATCCATCCCGACCTCCTTCGGGAGAAAATACATTTTCCCTCAAAGTGTTTTTGACAATGCAGTCTTTTCATTCTTACGTGACTCGTTGTTGAATTGGGATAGTAAAGCGACTGACATAAAGGTTTCCTGGGTGCTTGTTCAGATTTGTCATGTTACTTTCAATTGGAATCAGATTAACGTAAACAAGTGTATGTCTGAAAAGGGGTTAAGACACCAAATCTCACAGTGTAAAAGGGTACCTTTCGTTCAGGGGGATCCAGGGGTCTCCAGTTGTTGGCTCTGAGCTGGTGAAGCTCATCAAACTTGAGGCTTATGTTCTCGATCGACAGCTGGAGCATATCCCAAAAACCAGCCAGGTCTGAGGCCACGGGACGAGGGTGGGCGTTGGGGTTCTATGACAGTGGAGAAGGTGGAGAAGGAGGAGGGAGAAGGAGGGGAAGAATCAAGCAGGAAAAAAAAGGGATACAAACCATTTTACACTACAGGTCATCTTACAGTCAATTTATAGAGAAGACCAAAGTGCCCCGTAATGTGTCCCGAAAAAGAATACAAAATATATTTTAAAAGATGAATATCTATTTAATTACTGGTCAGAGGTCATGGTGAGATATGCTTTATTAAATGTGCGTTAGGTGTAGTTCCTATTGCTCAAAACATTTATATAGCTGAAGAGCTTATATATATTTAGAGAGATTTAGTTCCTATGGAAAATGGAATGTCAGAAGCATAAATAGGTATGAGGTCATTGTGAAGATAATAAGGTTAAGGAAAAAAAACGGAGTGACAAGAGACAACTTGGAGGAGAAAGCAGGTAAAGGACATGAAAAGTAATTCAAGAAACCGAGAACATGTGTTTGTAAATCACAAAAGTGTATCACACAAAAAGTGAGAGGTGTCACATTAGTGTAAGTGTCTGGCTGCATGTTCTCAGTGTGAGTGTCTCGGACTCACCAGATTCTCCTCACACAGCTCCCTGAACTGTTGGAACTTCTGGGAAATCAGCAGCTGAGCACTTCCAACAGCACTCCGCATCTTCCCGAGGACTGCGAGCAAAGACAGAGTTTAGAACGAGACGAACCTCCAGTCCGTCCGTGTGTGCTCCAGAAAATGGACCGTTCTCAACGTGTTTACGTGAACTAAGGATTCCTTTGGTGAAATTATTTGTTTTTGACTAGGCAAGTGACAAAAAAGTTGAGCCGTCTTTTATTGTGGGAGCACCTCCTATTTTTGGTGTGAGCTGCAGAGTGTTGGGGATATCGGCAGTAGATATGTCTGTCTTCTCTTCCATATAATGGAACCAGATGATACGCTGCTTGTGGTGCTCAAAGTGACAACAATTATATTTGAAAAACTCAAGATGCTGAACAGACTTGTTGTGCTGTGATTTTAGGCACTATTTTCTTCCTCCCGGACTTCCCCCGCCAACCGTATCACTGCGCAGAAGGAAGCGTGTGCAGTGATACGGTTGGCTGGTGTAGTTTGGTAGAAAGGAAATAGTGCCAACATGGAACTAGAGAGAAGGCAGACATCTCTCCGATCGAGGTCTCCAGCATTCTGCAACTCACACCAAAACAATCGAGATCGATAATTAGCACTACAGGTAAGAGTATGGAGTTTGGATTTCGGTGTGAACTGTCACTTAAGACTTCATCATTTTTTTCAAAGCTAATTTTGAAACTCTGTGTCGGTGGCCTCCACGAAAACGTTATTGGGTTCAGAAATGTAAAAAGACATTTTGATATAGGTGTTGGAACGCAGACATGTACTCTGTAACGAGACATTTTTTCATGTGAAGGTCACAAGGGGACCACTGCTCAATGCTTCCTGCTTACTTCTTCCTAATTAATTTCACTTTAAATTTGGTTTTCTACCCGTGTAGAATAATGTAGTATTATCAGATTCTAGGGCAAATTAAATGAGGTCTCTCCTATGTAGCGACGTACATCCTTGGATCCTCGACATGATGACCAACACGCACTAAGTCATACCATCTTCAGGCAGGTCATTGTCCCGTTGGTCGAGCTCCATCTGTCGACACCAGCCCTCCATGCGGTCGGTCTCGGCCTGCAGCAGCTTCAGAAACCAGCGGCCATCTCTGTGACACACTGACCGCTGGACCACCTGCCATTCAAGCATTCAGACTTGTAGAGACACTCCTGTATGTTCACTATAATGTAACACAATCAGAAACATCCTCTGCATATGGCTTGAGAGTTAACCCCTTATGCATCACTAGAGACATTCTTATAGTTTTACCTAAAGTCCTGTAACAAGTCTACAATAAACATTGTAGACAAAATACACTGAGATCCTTAAGGACAAAAATGCCTCCATTCAAACATTAACAACACAATGTTTGATTCCATAGCCATTACAGCATTAAACACATTATATTATATCAGGTGTTCAATCTAGAGACCTGGCTTCAAGATTATAGAATTTACTATTTTATGAGTCATTTTCAAAGGCAAAATGAGGCAAATATATGCTATTTTCCTGGTTCCCACTCGGGACATTGCTGCTGTATTGTGGAGCTCTGCAGTGGTTGATGTAATGCATCAAATAGTTGATGCTAATAATTGACATATTCAAGTACGTAGTAAAACACATAAAAAACAACTGTGGCATTTTTTAAGTTAAAATCTGCAAATTAATTAATATTTGGTAGTTATAGGTCCAAAGATTTAACTGAAATTGGGAAATAACATGAGGGAATTTTTGTGGTTCAGTGTCTACAATACAAGAAAGAAATGTGTGTTCATTTCAGAAGACAGAACTATTGATATACTAATCAGGCAAATCTTGTCCCAAAAAAATGCAGAAAAGCTGGTTCACGCGTTTGTTACTTCTAGACTAGATTACTGCAACTCCTTATTATCAGGCTGCTCTAATAAGTCTCTTAAGTCCCTCCAGTTGATCCAGAATGCTGCAGCTCGTGTACTCACAAAAACTAAGAAAAGAGATCACATGACTCCTGTATTAGCTGCTCTGCACTGGCTCCCTGTAAAATCAAGACTCACATTTAAAATTCTTCTCCTCACCTACAAAGCCTTGATTGGTGATGCACCATCATATCTTAAGGAGCTTGTAGTACCATATTGCCCCACTAGAGAGCTGCGCTCACTAAATGCGGGGCTACTTGTGGTTCCTAGAGTCCTAAAAAGTAGGATGGGAGCCAGAGCCTTCAGTTATCAAGCTCCTCTTTTATGGAACCAGCTTCCACTTTCAGTCCGGGAGGCAGACACAGTCACCTCATTCAAGAATAGACTTAAGACTTTCCTCTTTAATAGTGCTTATAGTTAGGGCTGAATCAGGTTTGCCCTGGTCCAGCCCCTTGATATGCTGCTATAGGCTTATAGGCTGCTGGGGGATGTTTTAGGATACACTGAGCACCTATCTCCTCTTCTCTCTCTCCTTATGGATGAATTTACATCTCTCCATTGCACCTTATTAACTCTGCTTCCTCCCCGGAGTCGTTGTAACTTCACGTCTCATAGGGTCCATTGGACCTGGAGGTGTCTGATGCTGGTGAGCCGGCCTCCCGCGTTGCCCCCCCCCCCCCCTCCTCTCTACCTCCTTCTGTTTCATGGATTGGAGTTCCATTCATACATTGTCATATTCATGTAATGTGTTTATGTAACTCTGTAACTCTGTTCATTCTGTACACATGACATCTATTCATCTGTCCATCCGGGGAGAGGGATCCTCCTCTGTTGCTCTCCTGAAGGTTTCTTCCCTTTTTTCCCTGTCAAAGGTTATTTTTGGGGAGTTTTTCCTGATCCGATGTGAGGTCAAAGGTCAGGGATGTCGTATGTGTACAGATTGTAAAGCCCTCTGAGGCAAATTTGTAATTTGTGATATTGGGATGTACAAAATAAACTGAATTTAATTGAATTGAGTTAATCACTGAATCAATATGTCCTTTAAAAAAAATTTTTTTTTAATGCTGTGATCGTGGGATCTAAAGGAATTAAATATTTTTATCATGAAAATCAATGTTGGTGATGAAAACAAGCTACACTGGTAATAGGAAGAACATCGCTGAAAATATGCAAACATTTGGACCACCCGGGACTCAGAAGTGGGAGTCAAAGACACACACACTCACACACACTCAGAAGCAATGAATGAATGAATGAATGAACTATGTGTGAAATAGTTGAAATCCCTGTTGGACAGCAGAGATATTTGAATCTTACAGTGAGATGACTCGAAATTGATTTTTTTATTATCATTCACTAGTCCATTTACTATCTTTTTGATTATTTTATTAATAATTTAGAGTGTTGCCCTCGATGGACTGGCGGCCTGTCCAGGGTGTCCCCTGCCTTCGCCCTATGTCAGCTGGGATAGGCTCCAGCGCCCCCGCGACCCTAATGAGGATAAGCGGTATTGAAAATGGATGGATGGATAATTTAGAGTAAGTATTGTAAAAAAAACTGACCATGTCTCTAGGTAGAGCCGAGACATCTTGAACACAGAGCCAATTGTTGTTGTTGTTGTTTTGATGACTTTGCATCATTAAGTGAATGCCCTTATATAGCCAGGCAGGGCCCTATTTCTCTACCTGGCTAACGTGGTTAATGGGATCATTTTCCGGATGAGATTACACAACTCAGTTTTCGGTTCCTCGAAGCAAGTTTGGAAAAATCACCATGGCAACACATCAACAAATTTGAGCCTGCTCCAGCGCAGTCTCATTCAGTCTAGCTGGATAAACTGGCCACGCCCCCTGAAGAAAGTGGCAGCTCACTTCCTCATTGATGAAGGAGCGATATTAGTTAGATTAACGTTTTATAGGGAGAGAGTTCTTATGATGTCATGATGACTTCCTGTACGAGTGCCATCGATTCTGCCCACGAGGAATCAATTATTACAGACCTTCTGGAGCCTACATTGAACACCACACGCCACAGCATTGACTGTCTCACAGACTGTATGCAGAGACTTGTGGTACAGTGTGGTACATTGTTGTACATTGAGGTACAATGTTGTACAGTGTGGTACATTGTTGTACAGTGTGGTACATTGTTGTACATTGAGGTACAGTGTGGTAGAATGTTGTACAGTGTTGTACATTGTGGTACATTGTTGTACAGTGTGGTACAATGTTGTACAGTGTGGTACATTGAGGTACAATGTTGTACAGTGTGGTACAATGTTGTACAGTGTTGTACAGTGTGGTACATTGTCGTACATTGTGGTACAGTGTGGTACAGTGTTGTACAATGTTGTACATTGTTGTACAGTGTGGTACATTGTTGTACATTGAGGTACAATGTTGTACAGTGTGGTACAGTGTGGTACATTGAGGTACATTGTTGTACAGTGTGGTACATTGAGGTACATTGTTGTACAGTGTGGTACATTGTTGTACATTGAGGTACAATGTTGTACAGTGTTGTACATTGTTGTACATTGTTGTACATTGTGGTACATTGTTGTACAGTGTGGTACAATGTTGTATATTGAGGTACATTGTGGTATATTGTTGTACATTGTTGTACATTGAGGTACAATGTTGTACATTGAGGTACATTGTGGTACAATGTTGTACATTGTGGTACATTGTTGTACAGTGTGGTACATTGTTGTACAGTGTGGTACAGTGTGGTACATTGTCGTACATTGCGGTACATTGTTGTACAGTGTGGTACAGTGTGGTACATTGTTGTACATTGTGGTAAATTGTGGTACAGTGTGGTACATTGTTGTACATTGTGGTACATTGTTGTACAGTGTGGTACAGTGTGGTACATTGTCGTACATTGTGGTACATTGTTGTACAGTGTGGTACATTGTGGTAAATTGTGGTACAGTGTGGTACATTGTTGTACATTGTGGTACATTGTTGTACAGTGTCTGCGATGCAGAACATTAGGAAAGCCGCTGTATGCCGTGGTTTTGGTGGAACTCATGGGTGTGTTCATTACGTTCCCTGGCCATGTCCGTGAAATACAATAAAAGTTATATATGGTCATCTCCACATACATGAATATACACATATATATTATCTACTTGTTCTGAAAGAGTTGAGATAGTTATTTTAGAACTCATTGGATTATGCATAACATTAAGCCGACTGCCAGCAGGCACATTTAAAGAATGAGGCACTTAAAATTAGCCGCGTTCACACCAAAAGTGTTGCGAGTAGATTCATGAAAGTCAATGCACAGATGAATGGATGCGAATAAAGAGGATTTTCATCCACTTATCTAGACGTATAGTCGGTGAAAGTCACCGAGCTGTGTGAGCCTACGGGTGATGTTATGTATAAATATACACTACCCTTCAAAAGTTTGGGGTCACTTAGAAATGTCCTTATTTTTCAAATAAAAGCACTGTTTTCTTCAATGAAGATAACATTAAATCAATCAGAAATACACTCTATACATTGTTAATGTGGAAAATGACTATTCTAGGTCTGGTTTTTAATGAACTATCTACAGAGGTGTATAGAGGCCCATTTCCAGCAACTATCACTCCAGTGTTCTAATGGTTCATTGTGTTCTTAGAAGACTAATGATGATTAGAAAACCCTTGTGCAATTATGTTAGCACAACTGAAAACAGTTATGCTAGTGAGAGAAGCTATAAAACTGCTGCAAATGGAGCATTCTTTGATGAAAGCAAAGTTTGAAGAACAAAATTAATATTTCAAATATAAATCATTATTGCTAACCTTGTCAATGTCTTGACTATATTTTCTATTAATTTTGCAACTCATTTGATAAATAAAAGTTTGAGTTTTCATGGAAAACACGAAATTGTCTGACTCCAAACTTCTGAACGGTAGTGTACATATATATGATATTAATGTTATGAACCCTCCTCCTATGAATCGCCACCTTAACGTGGTGGAGGAGTTTAAATGGCTCAGTGATCCTGGGAGCTATGTTGTCCGGGGCATCAGCCCCTGGTAGGGTCTCCCAAGGCAAACAGGTCTCGGGGGAGAGCCCAGACTAAGAGCGGTTCAATAAACCCTGATGAATAGCAGCCCACGGACTGAAGCTACCTTGCCCGGACAAGGGAAACCGGGGCACCCTCCCGGAGCCAGACCCAGGAGGGGAGCTCGTCGGCGAGCGTCTGGTGACCGGGCTTTCGCCCATGGGGCCCGGTCGGGCTCAGCCCGAAAAAACATCATGGAGCAGCAGTCACCCTGTGGACCCACCACCCGCAGGGAGAATTATCGGGGTCGGGTGCTATAGACCAGGCGGCGGGCCAGGCAGGAGACCTGGGCGGGCCAATCGCTGGCGGCATAAACTAGCTAGGGACGTGGAACGTCACCTCACTAGCGGGGAAAGAGCCGGAGCTGGTGCTGGAGGTGGAGCGGTACCAGCTAGATGTAGTTGGGCTCACCTCCACGCACAGCATGGGCTCTCGAACTAAGCTCCTGGAGAAGGGTTGGACTTTGTCCTTTTCTGGAGTTGCCCAGGGTGAGAGGCGCCGGGGGGGAGTGGGGATACTCACGAGCCCCCGGCTGAGCGCCGCTGTGTTTGAGTTTTCCCCGGGGAACGAGAGGGTCGCCTCCCTGCGCCTACGGGTTGCGGGGAGTAAGGCTCTGACTGTTGTTTGTGCTTATGCACCGAACAGCATTTCGGAGTATCCGGCCTTCTTGGAGTCGGTGGGAGGGGTCCTGGAAAGGGTGCCGCCTGCCGACTCCATAGTTCTCCTGGGAGACTTCAACGCTCACGTGGGCAATGACAGAGAAATCTGGCGGGGCGTGATTGGGAGGAACGGCTTGCCCGATCTGAACCCGAATGGTGTTTTGTTGTGGGACTTCTGTGCTAGCCACAGTTTGTCCATAACGAACACCATGTTCGAACATAAGGTGGCTCATAAGTGTACCTGGTACCAGAACACCTTAGGCCGGAGATCAATGATCGACTTTGTAATTGTATCATCTGATCTGCGGCCGGATGTCTTGGACACTCGGGTGAAGAGAGGAGCAGAGCTGTCAACTGATCACCACCTGGTGGTGAGTTGGATCAGATGGCGGGGGACTCGGCTAGAAAGACCTGGCAAGCCCAAACGTGTAGTGAGGGTGAACTGGGAACGTCTGGCAGAGGATCCTGTCCGGGAGGTCTTCAACTCCCACCTCCGGAAGAATTTCTCACAAATCCCGAGGGAGGCTGGGGACATGGAATCCGAGTGGACCTTGTTCAAAGCCTCTATTGTGGACACGGCTGCTCGGGGCTGTGGCCGGAAGGTCATCGGTGCCTGTCGTGGCGGCAACCCGAGAACCCGGTGGTGGACACCGGGGTGAGGGAAGCCGTCAAACTGAAGAAGGAGGCCTTTCGGGCCTGGCTGGCCCAGGGGTCTCCTGAAGCAGCTGACAGGTACCGGCGGGCCAGAAGGGCTGCAGCGGCGATGGTCGTGGAGGCTAAAACTTGGGCATGGGAGGAGTTCGGGGAGGCCATGGAGAAGGACTTTCGGTTGGCCTCAAGGAAGTTCTGGCAAACCATCCGCCGGCTCAAGAAGGGAAAGCAGGGTCTACCCCAGGCTGTTCTCAGCAGGGGGGGGGGAACTGCTGACCCGGACTGGGGACATCGTCGGGCGGTGGAAAGAGCACTTTGAGGAACTCCTAAACCCGGCCAACATGTTCCCCGGAGAGGGGGCAGCGCCAGAAGACTTTGGGGTGGATTCACCCATATCCCTGGCAGAGGTCGCTAAGGTAGTCAAAAAGCTCCTTGGTGGCAAGGCGCCAGGGGTGCATGAGATCCACCCTGAGATGCTGAAAGCGCTGGACATTGTTGGGCTGTCTTGGTTGACACGCCTTTTCAGTGTCGCATGGGTGTCGGGAACAGTGCCCATGGACTGGCAGACCGGGGTGGTGGTTCCCATCTTCAAGAAGGGGAACCGGAGAGTGTGCTCGAACTATCGTGGTATCACACTGCTCAGCCTCCCGGGAAAAGCTTATGCCAGGGTGCTGGAGAGGAGGCTCAGACCGCTTGTCGAACCTCAGATTCAAGACGAACAGTGCGGAACAGTGGACCAGCTCTTTACCCTTGCAAGATTACTGGAGGGGTCCTGGGAGTTTGCCCAACCAGTTTACATGTGCTTTGTAGACCTGGAGAAGGCTTTCGACCGGGTCCCTCTGGGTTTTTGTGGGGGGTGCTGCGGGAGTATGGGGTGCCGGACCCGTTGGCACGGGCCATCCGGTCTCTGTACGCCTGCAGTAGGAGCTGTGTTCGTCTGCTCGGTAGTAAGTCAGACACGTTCCCGGTGGGCGTTGGCCTCCGCCAGGGCTGCCCTTTATCACCGGTCCTGTTCGTGATCTTCATGGACAGGATATCTAGGCGCAGCCAGGGGGCGGAGAGGATCCGGTTCGGGAGTCTTGGGATCGCCTCTCTGCTGTTTGCGGATGATGTGGTCCTGTTTGCCTCCTCGGACCGTGACCTCCAGCATTCACTGGGGCGTTTTGCAGCCGAGTGCGAAGCGGCAGGGATGAGAGTTAGCACCTCCAAATCTGAGGCCATGGTGCTCTGCCGGAAACCGGCGGATTGCTCCCTCCAGGTGGGGGCAAACTGCCTACCCCAAGCGAAGGAGTTCAAGTATCTCGGGGTCTTGTTCACGAGTGAGGGTAAGGTGGAGCGGGAGATCGACAGGCGGATCGGTGCGGCTGCAGCAGTAAAACAGGCGCTGTACCGGTCCGTCTTGGTGAAGAGGGAGCTGAGCCGGAAGGCAAAGCTTTCCATTTACTGGTCGGTCTACGTTCCAACCCTCACCTATGGTCACGAACTCTGGGTCGTGACCGAAAGAACGAGATCTCGGATACAAGCGGCCGAAATGAGCTTCCTCCGTAGGGTGGCCGGGCTCAGCCTTAGAGTTAGGGTAAGGAGCTCGGACATCAGGGGGGAGCTTGGAGTCGAGTCGCTGCTCTTTCGTGTCGAAAGGAGTCAGCTGAGGTGGTTCGGGCATCTAGTCAGGATGCCTCCTGGACGCCTCCCATTAGAGGTTTTCCGGGCACGTCCAACTGGTAGGAGGCCCCGGGGAAGACCGAGGACACGCTGGAGGGATTATATCTCCCGGCTGGCCTTGGAACGCCTCGGGATCCCCCAGAATGAGCTGGGAAGTGTTGCGGGTGAGAGGGAGGCCTGGGTCGGCCTGCTGAACCTGCTGCCACCGCGACCCGACCCCGGATAAGCGGGTGATAATGGATGGATGGATGGATGTTATGAACCCAAACACGAGGGCATTAGATGTTCCGACGTTTGTGGGATGTCCACAACAAGTATAAAGCAGAAATACTGGTTATTTCTTCCATAGTGGATGGCGGAAGTTATAAATGTTTCCATGGAGATAAGCCACGCCCCCTCTCAAGCACGAGTGAAGTGAATGAATTGATTAGATTTTGCCATGATTATTGTCTGGAATTCCTCATATTTGTTCATGATCATCTCCTGTTCCTCAGCGGAGAAAAAAGAGTCTCTTCATTTGAGTTGATTTGCCTTTGTGCTGTTAGTTTTGAAGTCGGACGGGCACGCGCAACTATCCTGATTACTGAAGTCTGGCTCGAATTAACGAGATTGTTTGAGCGCGGATCAGCCTTTGTGAAACCGGGATAGCCTGATGTCAATCATCTTGTTAATTTTAGCTGGCTAATAGGACATTTGATCGACTTAGTTGAGCCACGTACGAGAAATAGGCCCTGTTCTCATCCAGCATTCCGAGCTAGATATCCGTAGATATCCCATGAATGTTATCAACGTTATCATGAATGAGGCCGATGTTTGTTTCTCGTGTGAAACAAGAAGTCAGATTAATTTGTCATGTAACTTTGGAAAAAGTAGTCACGATCTTTTCATAAACCTAACTAAGTTGAAGCCGGAAGTTTATTTTGAAAAGACCGTTTGCATATAAAAAGCAGAAATTGGAGCGTATTGTATTGGGAAGAAAGCGTATGAAAAATGAGGAGTAACTCTTCGTAAGATATCATACAAACTGTTGAAGTATAAGGATTAGGGTTGGGTACCGACAACCGGTATACGACCGGTGCCTACCGGACCGAAACACAACGCAGATTTCGGTGCTTCGTTTCGGTGCCTGAGCCGATTGAAATACTTTGTTTACACTCCTCTGATGACTCCACCCTGGCAGGCGGTAACGATAGCCTATCGTTTATATAGCTACAGTAGCTAGCTAGCCATCAACCTTTTAATGGAGAAAATGCCGAAAGGTAAACGGTCAAAAATGAGGCTGTATTTCACAAAATGTAACAAAAATAATTGCGTGTAAAGGGGGGAACACGTCAAATGTAATGAAACATCTGGCAACACATAACGTCCACTTGAAAGCAGAGGCATGCACGGTGTTTGACCGTGAGCCTGTATCAAGCACATCAGAGGCAGTCTGGGAGCTCCCTGGCACCGGCGATGGGGAGACCGGTCCCCCTGAAAACGTGGAGACCGATGATGACATCAGCAGCCTTAACTCAGGTTAGGACCGTAACGTCTTGCATTTATAAAATAGGCCTAATAACAACACATGATAAATTAGGCATCATAACCATGTTTAAGCTAGCTAGCTAGCCTACCGTAGATAGCTAGCTACTAGCAAACGGCTACCTGCAAGTCAGTGTAATGTTAATGAAACTAGCGGCAGCATGTGTAGTGAAGCTTCTGTTGCGTGTACATATTTAACATTATTTATGTTTATATTTGTGTCTCTCCAGCTTCAACAGTGACCACATTCATCTTGGTAAAGGCTCATTTAACAAAAGACCAGGTGGAGGAACTCCACAGGTCTGTGACCACGTTCTTTTTCCACTGTGGAATCTCCATGGTTCAGGTGAAAAAGACTAATAAATATCCTCCAATGTATTGTATTTATTTATTTAAATGATTGCATTTCTTTTGAAGCATGTTTGTCTAAACACTACTTGTATGTATTTTTTGTACCAAGCGTGCCAAGCAGTCAGCCCTAGAGAAGCTGTTGGAGGAAAAGGACCGAGAGCTTCTTCAGGACCACTAAAGGCAGAGCCTCTCCATCCCTGAACAGGTCCAGAAAGAGATTGAAATCTACAAAAGTCTGCCTTCAATCTCATCAGGACCAGACCCTGCAGCCTGGTGGATGGAGTCTGCACTTTCAGACCCATACCTGTGTGTACAGGCCTCATCGACACCATCTGAGGGTTTTCTCCTGTGCAGGACATGCAGTCAGTCAGGAGAGTTGTCGTATTTTGCCAGAGAAGACAAATATGCTCACATTTCTGCAAGAGAATTGCTGAAGTTTGAAGCTGTGTACAGAGTGTGTGTGTGTTTTGTATTTCTTTATATATATTTTAGTATACTGTAAACTGTTATTGTTCATAGTTTGAAGTTAAAAAGTTTGAAGCTGTAGTTTGAAGCCAGGTATTTTCTATTATTTATATTTATACAATACTTTTAAACTGTTAATATATTGTTCATGTTGAAGAAGAAAATGTGCCTTGGCAATAAAAAAAAAGAGCCTTTCTTTAATGTCGTCAATCGTCGTTTTGTGTTTAAAAAATAAAAGTATCGGTTCAGGCACCGGTATCGTTTTAAAAGTATCGGTTTAGCACCGGTGTCGGAAAAAACTAAACGTTACCCATCCCTAAAAAGGATACGTTGATATAGCTGGTGTGAAGAACTGAGTATAGAGAAGAAATAATGTAAAAAACATTCAGATGTTTATGTGTTGGAGAGATATGGAGATGAATGTGTGAATAGACAAAGTTAAATTATTAAAATTGCTTATCCCTATACCAACATGTAATCATGAGTAAATATCAAATTAGTAAAGAAAACGCCCAAGCAATTCTTTAGTAATTGATCCACATATTGACGTTTTTCCCGGTGTTATCCCTGAATTCCACATACCTCCAGAATAGCAGAGCTGTTGAAGTTGACGTCCAGTGAGTCATCTGTTACACTGTCTATCCATGGGTCTGGGGGGGGGAGGATGGACGGGTCAAAGCCTACATCATCATAGTCATCGGAGGCACAGGCGTGGTAGTGGTTCCCTGAGCCCTGGATGCTGACGGTAGAGGTGGCAGCATCGCGGGAGTATTGTCGAGAGAGGGCACCGGATGACAGGACTTCCATGTCGGTGTCTGGGGAGTCTAGAAGGGTGTCCAGCAGGTCCGGCATGTCCATATCTGCCTGAATGGAATAATGGATAAATCTCTACTATCAGGTACTTCAATGAAACACCCTCATCCTTCAAACACTAAATGAGAGGACCCACACAGTTAACTCTGTCTAACTATAGACATTTTTCTAACTAATAAACAGACAGTTGACGGACACAAAAAACAGTGCTGTGGAGGAGGTAATGATTTGAGGGGTAACCCGAAAAACAGCTGCAGTGGAAGCTTACCTGTACAGCTGCTGTCACACTGTTGGAACGCTGGAACCGACGATACCTGAACACAAGAAAGACCTGATACACTTCAGACCAAGATCGTTTCCATGTCTGTTCTGAGATATCAATTTCTTGATTCATGTGTTGTTGATAAAATAAGGCTTCCATTTTTTTTTTTTTTGGTTACATGTCCCAATGTACCCTTTGTTAAGCCTCACTCATGCTGCGACTCCATCAAACTGACAGAGTTACCATGGAGCCCACACTGTCACTATCTGCACTCCCTGAAGAAACATGATCAAATTCTTCAACAACATTTTTGGATTTTAGAGATAAGCAGACAGAAGCGTTTACACCAGAGGTAGCCAACACGGTGCCCGTGGGCACCTGGTCACACGACCACGTGAGTATTTTATTTAATCACGCTTGCATTAATTAATGTAGATTTTAAAAAGACAGTATTTACATTTGTAACATTTTAAAAACAAAAATATATTCTGTATATATGAACTCTGACCTTTTCTGAAGTAAAAGTTATTATATTAAATATTGTGGGCATGTCAAACAAGGAAGTGGGCGGAGCTATGATGGGGAGCTAGATGCGTTTTTTACCCTCAAACGAAACAAAATAAAACATGGCAGAAAACCGAAAGAAAACTCATTATTTTCACGATGATTGGGAGGAAGAGTTCTTTTTTACTACAGTTAAAGAAAAATGTGTGTGTCTCATATCGTTGTCATTTGTTGTGTGTGGAGAGACACTTCGGCACGTGTCCCAAAAGCTTCTATGCTAGCTACACACCTGGCATCACAAAAAGCAACTGAAGCTTTGTTTAGAGCTGCGAATGTTTTTGATAAAGAGCAAGAAAGCCTTTTCGGATGGGGAGGTATTGAAAGAAGCAATGATGATCCTTGAAAACACTGTGATCAAAGACGAGAAGAATGGTCCCGATGCCATCGTCACTCTCTCAGATGTCCAACTGGGGGCAAGATCTGGCTAAGTGCAGGTGGTTTAGCATCCAGTGCGACGACTCCGTGGACAGCACCAGTACAGCTGATGATGTTTATCTGGATAGTGTGTGATGATTTCTCCACAAAAGAAGAAGTCCTGACATTTCTGACAACAACAAGGGGAATTGGCATCTACAACGCGGTGAAGAGGTTCTTTGTGGAGAAAAAGGTGCCATTAGAAAAGCTGGTGTCGGTGATAACACACGGGGCTCCTGCCACAACGGGCATGCAGGCTTCACCGCGCAATGCAAAGGTGACCCCGACTTCCCAGAGTTTATACATTACCACGGCATCATTCACCAGCAGGCACTCTGTGCAAAGGTAACCGGCTTTGAGCATGTCATGACTCCTGTCGTGAAGATCATAAACGGCATCCGCTCCAAAGCCAAACAACACAGGATCTTCAAGGTGCTATTGGAGGAGCTGTCAGCTGAATACGGTGACCTGTTACTAGGGTGACCTGTTACTAGGGTGACCTGTTACTACACACAGAAATCCAATGGCTCAGCAGGGGATGTATTTTGCAGCGGTTTTTGCCACTTTTTGGTCAAAGAGTTCATGCAATCCAAAAGGGAAGATGCCTCGCAGCTCGAGGACACTGAGTGGATACTTGACTTTTTTAACGGACATCACTGGAAAACTGAACTGTGAGCTGCAAGGCAAAGGTAAAACTGTCGCTGACATGATAAGCGCTGTTAATGCATTTAAAGCTAAGATGAACATTTTCTCTCTGCATTTACAGAGAAAAAGAAGTGCTGCACTTCCCCTCCGTAGTCAGTGTTGAATGGCGATGCTTCTGCATCTGGTGCTTTAGACAAAGCTGTGGAAAAGTACTCTCAAGCCATAAACAGGCTAGAGCAAGAGTTTGAGAACAGGTTTTGTGACTTTGACATCTTTGTGCATTGCTGAGCAACTGAGTGCTGTTCAACTTGGATGCTGGACAGGTGGAGGTGGAAATCATAATGTTGCAAAATGACCTCCACCTCAAAACCCATCAGTCTGCACCAAACCTTTGGTGCCTTGTGGACACAGAAAAGTAGACAGGTGTATGCACAGCAGCTATGAACGTTGCCTTGTTGGCTCAACCCATCTCTGTGAATCAGCCTTTTCCGACATGAACTTCATCAACAAACAGAACACGTTGCCTTACTGATGCACATCTACAAGACTCACTCAGTGTCCAATTATACTCCAGATTACAGTACATTGGTGAACAGTATGCAATGCCAGAATTCCCACTAACAGACATTTACAGACAAAGAAAAAGAAAACACCATGACAACATTAACACAAAAATGTAAAAAAAAAAATCAAAAAGTGTTTAGTACTAATGTAACATTATTCATTTAAAAAGTTTTAAAAAATCTTACATAACTGATAACTTGTACAGTCAGAGTTCATGATTTGTTAAATGTTACAACGGTAGTGTTTAGATATGACAGTTAATGATTTCCTAAATAATTTGATAATTTGTACAAAAATATAATGCGTGTGATTTTGAACAACAAAATGTGGAACATCAATATATGGATATAGTTTGGCTGGGTCTGGGACCAAGCAATAGGAGAGGGGCCGGACTATATTTGTATGTGCTGTTGATTTACATATACATAAAGGGGATTGATCCATAAAATCCTTAAGTCATCATATTCACCGACCGAGAATCCCACACAGTTCCACAGTTCACGCGTCCGAGCATCCGCTATAGGATATTTACTGTCAGCGCTTTCCTCATTATAGAATCAGCTGTCAGTCTGACACCACAGTATAGGGAAACTTGATCCTGAGTTTAGAAGTCGGTAAAACTGGTCCTCAGCCACAATTATTAGAGTTTATTGCAGAAGATAACCTTGACAGATGAGTCTGTGGGTGTTTGTTTGTGACCAGAGAGAGAGACATAATTAAACGACAGCCGGATATGAGTCAGCTAGACTTAGCTAGTCCGAGGGAAAATTCAACTTATGTAGCATAACTTCAATAACTGAATACATCATCTAATCAGGTTGCTGTATCAACAACTTGTGACTAACTAAAAAACTTAAATATAAGCCAGTGATGTTTTACATCTCAGCGGTATATGTAAGAACATAAGCTTCTACCGTGGCTACCACAAGTCTTTACTCAAAGTAGGCTTATGTTATTATCACCAATAGAAACACTTGACAAAACTGCCAACAAAAGAGTAGATGTCTTCAGGATCTGGAGACCTGCAATCTTTTAAATGGCCAGCAGGGGGCCTCTGGTTAAAGACGTCTGACTTTGGAGAAGTCTATGAGAAAATGTACTTATGTAACATGAGTTTATGGTCTCAATCCCTAGTTACAAGTCTTCTTCGATACAGCCTGATGATCACTTAGTAAACTATGGTCCCATTTAGGGTAAAAATAGAGTATGCTTTAGGGCGTGGCTACCTTGTGATCGTGAAGTTGCTACCACTGCGTAGCTACCACTGCAATGTTCAGTGTTTGGTTGTACTAATACAGGAGTCGGCTGTCCATTTGTTACTAAGTATATATAGTTTTAACACAGTTTTTTTGCTAGCCAAAATGAACATACCAATTGACCCTTTCCGAAGTACCGCCCGTTGAACGTAGACTGGCCAATCATATCGTAGCATCGGCCAGCTCTGACAAGGGTCAAAAAACTATCCGTCTCTGCGTCATAGATTTTCATGTAATGATTTCAGACTTTCTTCATCTTCAAGCTGGTTTAGTGGATTTGGAGCTTGTCATGGTTAAATGTTTTGTAAGAGTGATACTTTTTAACCAGAGAGGTTAGAAGGAAATAAAGGTTTCTAAATATGCTTAGGCTGCTGAATCAGTTTGACATCCTTGGTATTCCGTTAAACACATATTGTAGACCCTCTTGTCTGCTTTTTTCGGAAATCTCTTAGATTGTATTTATTCACAAAGTGCAGTTAGTGATTATGTTGGCGCAATAATAGCTCTGTCAGCTTGACGGAACAGCAGCAGGGGTGGGGCTTAGCAAAGGGAACTGATTTAAACCATCACAAAGCATAGTACTTCCTGTAGATTCCTGTAGATTTACATTGAATGAATGAGAAAATTTGCTTTTAATGGCCAGTGAGGGAAAATGGCAGATACTGTTTTTTTCGTGCAGTTGTCAAGCAAATAAGTAAAAAAAATAATAATAAAAGTATTGTGTAGTTCATATACTTACTTCCAAACCTTCAAATACCACCCCTTGGAAGTAAAATGTCAGGAAATTGTTTCAACTGGGCAAGTTTGAATTGTTCTTTTATGTCAGCTAGGATTGGACAGAGATAGGCATTTCCACGGTATTGGAATATCCGAGAAAACACCAACAGCAGAAAACGTTGATCGTGAGGTAAATGTTTGCAACATTCATCAGAACTTATTCGTCAAAGGTGATTCCATATAACCTATCACATCAACTGTTTTTCGAAGAAATTCAAAAAACACCTTGGATAAACTATTTCGCAATTGAGGAGGTTTTTTTCTAATTCTAAACAGCTTTTGTAATGCGATACTTCGAATTGTTTCAAAGCATTAGGTAAATGGAACAAGGTTAATGTGCGAAAGCTGTTTCGAGGTTTATATGGACACTTAATTATAGTTTTCAGATAGATATATTCATTGACAAATGTCTTTTCCTTACTTGCTCTTAAACCAAATGTCCAGTCTTGCTCATGTTGTTAAATGGTCAAGTACATTTTGACTTAAAGGTCAACAAAGTAAAAGATTACCCTCTCTCATCCTCCACTTGCACCCCTACAGAGGTAAACTTGGAGGGATCCTCTGGATCTGGAACCTCCTCTGGTCCATCCACCTACAGGAGACAGGCAGGATTAGTCCCTTATAATCACCAACAATCAAGCCCACTATTTTCTCTATTTCGTCTCTACGCCTCCACTGCTGTCTCACACATACCTGGATGCCTATGGAGAGACATTTGCCCTTCCTGAGTGCTTCTTTCCTATATACGTCCCGGTGGACTTCAACAACTGGCCCACTGCTTAGGACTGAGGGGGTGGAGGTGCTGACTGTCATGGTGCTGTTACTGACATGCTGACTTGCCGGTCCATGTACCTATATGAGAATAATGAGAAGAGGCATAAAGTGCTATGTGAATACACTATTCACAAAAGCAATGAACATTCTTTTATTATAAAGAGTCACTTCCCAAAATGGGGAATTTGGTATTAAAAAGTAATAATCTGTGAACTGCACAAAGCAAAAGTGGATTAGTATCAGTAGGAAAAAGACTAACCTGTGCATTAGCAGCTTCTATGGCGGCTGTCAGGGCCTTCATGCTGTCGATGCTTTCTGTTGAGTTACTGAACCCTGATTGGATGGTCATGTCACCTCTGGGTCCCTCCTCCTCCATGTAAGCATCCTGATTGGTTTTAGAAAACATGGAACGTTGCTCTTAAGACATGGGGTTGAATTGACCATAAAATATCACATCAAATTTCATAAGAAAAAGCAGGAGTTGCACAAAGTCATAACTGTCTGAAACACCTTTCGTTGCAGACTGAAAACTCATCTGTTATCTCATCTATGGCCCATAAAAATAATAAATGAATAGAAAATATAAAAACTATCTCCATCGTATTACAGACACTGGATCAGTCGATTGGCTTTTCAGGTACCGCACTAAGTAGGTTTAAATCATATTTATCAGATCGATCTCAGTTTGTATTTGTAAACGATGAAACCTCAATGACCACCAACGTTAATCACGGAGTTCCACAAGGTTCTGTGCTTGGACCAATTTTATTTACCTTATATATGCTTCCTTTGGGCAATATTATCAGGAAACACTCCATAAACTTTCATTGCTATGCAGATGATACTCAATTATATCTATCGATCAAACCAGAGGAGACCAACCAGCTCGCTAAAATTTAAGAATGTCTTAAAGAAATAAAAACATTGATGACCTGCAACTTCCTGATGTTTAACTCAGACAAAACTGAAGTTATTTTACTGGGCCCTGAACACCTCAGAGATCAATTATCAGGTGATGTGGTTTCTGTAGATGGCATTGCCCTGGCATCCAACACCACTGTTAAGAATCTCTAGTTATCTTTGATCAGGACTTGTCCTTTAACTCCCATCCATCCATCCATTATAAGCGGCTTATCCGGGGTCGGGTCGCGGTGGCAGCAGGTTCAGCAGGCCGACCCAGGCTTCCCTCTCACCCGCAACACTTTCCAGCTCATTCTGGGGGATCCCGAGGCGTTCCAAGGCCAGCCGGGAGATATAATCCCTCCAGCGTGTCCTCGGTCTTCCCCGGGGCCTCCTACCAGTTGGACGTGCCCAGAAAACCTCTAATGGGAGGCGTCCAGGAGGCATCCTGACTAGATGCCCGAACCACCTCAGCTGACTCCTTTCGACACGAAGGAGCAGCGACTTGACTCCAAGCTCCCCCCTGATGTCCGAGCTCCTTACCCTATCTCTAAGGCTGAGCCCGGCCACCCTACGGAGGAAGCTCATGTCGGCTGCTTGTATCCAAGATCTCGTTCTTTCGGTCACGACCCAGAGTTCGTGACCATAGGTGAGGGTTGGAACGTAGACCGACCAGTAAATGGAGAGCTTTGCCTTCCGGCTCAGCTCCCTCTTCACCAAGACGGACCGGTACAGCGCCTGTTTTACTGCTGCAGCCGCACCGATCCGCCTGTCGATCTCCCGCTCCACCTTACCCTCACTAGTGAACAAGACCCCGAGATACTTGAACTCCTTCGCTTGGGGTAGGCAGTTTGCCCCCACCTGGAGGGAGCAATCCGCCGGTTTCCGGGAGAGCACCATGGCCTCAGATTTGGAGGTGCTAACTCTCATCCCTGCCGCTTCGCACTTGGCTGCAAAACGCCCCAGTGAATGCTGGAGGTCACGGTCCGAGGAGGCAAACAGGACCACATCATCCGCGAACAGCAAAGAGGCAATCCCGAGACTCCCGAACCGGATCCTCTCCGCCCCCTGGCTGCGCCTAGATATCCTGTCTATGAATGTCACGAACAGGACCGGTGATAAAGGGAAGCCCTGGCGGAGGCCAACACCCACCGGGAACGTGTCTGACTTACTACAGAGGAGACGAACACAGCTCCTACTGCAGGCGTACAGAGACCGGATGGCCCGTGCCAACGGGTCCGGCACCCCATACTCCCGCAGCACCCCCCACAAAAAACCCAGAGGGACCCGGTCGAAAGCCTTCTCCAGGTCTACAAAGCACATGTAAACTGGTTGGGCAAACTCCCAGGACCCCTCCAGTAATCTTGCGAGGGTAAAGAGCTGGTCCACTGTTCCACGACCGGGACGGAATCCGCACTGTTCGTCTTGAATCCGAGGTTCGACAAGCGGTCGGAGCCTCCTCTCCAGCACCCTGGCATAAGCTTTTCCCGGGAGGCTGAACAGTGTGATACCACAATAGTTCGAGCACACTCTCCGGTCCCCCTTCTTAAAGATGGGAACCACCACCCCGGTCTGCCAGTCCATGGGCAATGTTCCCGACCCCCATGCGACACTGAAAAGGCGTGTCAACCAAGACAGCCCAACAATGTCCAGCGCTTTCAGCATCTCAGGGCGGATCTCATCCACCCCTGGCGCCTTGCCACCAAGGAGTTTTTTGACTACCTTAGCGACCTCTGCCAGGGATATGGGTCCCAAAGTCTTCGGGCGCTGCCCCCTCTCCGGGGGACATGTTGGCCGTGTTTAGGAGTTCCTCAAAGTGCTCTTTCCACCGCCCGACGATGTCCCCAGTCCGGGTCAGCAGTCCCCCCCCCCCCCCCCCCCCCCCCGCTGAGAACATCCTGGGGTAGACCCTGATTTCCCTTCTTGAGCCGTCGGATGGTTTGCCAGAACTTCCTTGAGGCCAACCGAAAGTCCTTCTCCATGGCCTCCCCGAACTCCTCCCATGCCCAAGTTTTAGCCTCCACGACCATCGCCGCTGCAGCCCTTCTGGCCCGCCGGTACCTGTCAGCTGCTTCAGGAGACCGCTGGGCCAGCCAGGCACGAAAGGCCTCCTCCTTCTTCAGTTTGACGGCTTCCCTCAACCCCGGTGTCCACCACCGTGTTCTCGGGTTGCCGCCACGACAGGGACCGATGACCTTCCGGCCACAGCCCTGAGCAGCTGCGTAAACAATAGAGGCTTTGAACAAGGTCCACTCTGATTCCATGTCTCCAGCCTCCCTTGGGATTTGTGAGAAGTTCTTCCGGAGGTGGGAGTTGAAGACCTCCCGGACAGGATCCTCTGCCAGACGTTCCCAGTTCACCCTCACTACACGTTTGGGCTTGCCAGGTCTTTCTAGCCGACTCCCCCGCCATCTGATCCAACTCACCACCAGGTGGTGATCAGTTGACAGCTCTGCTCCTCTCTTCACCTGAGTGTCCAAGACATACGGCCGCAGATCAGATGATACAATTACAAAGTCGATCATTGATCTCCGGCCTAAGGTGTTCTGGTACCAGGTACACTTATGAGCCACCTTATGTTCGAACATGGTGTTCGTTATGGACAAACTGTGGCTAGCACAGAAGTCCAACAACAAAACACCATTCGGGTTCAGATCGGGCAAGCCGTTCTTCCCAATCACCCAATCACGCCCCGCCAGGTTTCTCTGTCATTGCCCACGTGAGCATTGAAGTCTCCCAGGAGAACTATGGAGTTGGCAGGCGGCGCCCTTTCCAGGACCCCTCCCACCGACTCCAAGAAGGCCGGATACTCCGAAATGCTGTTCAAAGTCCAACCCTTCTCCAGGAGCTTGGTTCCAGAGCCCATGCTGTGTGTGGAGGTGAGCCCAACTATATCTAGCTGGTACCGCTCCACCTCCTGCACCAGCTCCGGCTCTTTCCCCGCTAGTGAGGTGACGTTCCACGTCCCTAGAGCTAGTCTCTGCCGCCGGCGATCGGCCCGCCCAGGTCTCCCGCCTGGCCCGCCGCCCGGTCTACATAGCACCCGACCCCGATAATTCTCCCTGCGGGTGGTGGGTCCACAGGGTGACTGCTGCTCCATGGTGTTTTTTCGGGCTGAGCCCGACCGGGCCCCTTGGGTGAAAGCCCGGCCACCAGACACTAGCCGACTAGCTCCCCTCCTGGGTCTGGCTCCGGGAGGGTGCCCCGGTTTCCCTTGTCCGGGCAAGGTAGCTTCAGTCCGTGGGCTGCTATTCATCAGGGTTTATTGAACCGCTCTTAGTCTGGGCTCTCCCCCGAGACCTGTTTGCCTTGGGAGACCCTACCAGGGGCTGATCATATCTTAAGGAGCTTTTAGTACCATATTGCCCCACTAGAGAGCTGCGCTCACTAAATATGGGGCTACTCGTGGTTCCTAGAGTCCTAAAAAGTAGGATGGGAGCAGGAGCCTTCAGTTATCAAGCTCCTCTTTTATGGAACCAGCTTCCACTTTCAGTCCAGGATGTAGACACAGTCACCTCATTTAAGAATAGACTTAAGACTTTCTTTTTTAATATTGCTTATAGTTAGGGCTCAATCAGGTTTGCCCTGGTCCAGCCCCTTGATATGCTGCTATAGGCTTATAGGATGCTGGGGGATGTTTTAGGATACACTGAGCACCTATCTCCTCTTCTCTCTCTCCTTATGGATGAATTTACATCTCTCCATTGCACCTTATTAACTCTGCTCCCCGGAGTCTTTGTGACTTCACGTCTCATAGGGTCCATTGGACTTGGCTTTGTCTGATGCCTGGTGAGCCGGCCTCGCGTTGGCACTGCTGATGAGCCCTGCCCCCCCTCCTCTCTACCTCCTTCTGTTTCATGGACTGTGGAGGGCCATTTATACATTTCTGTCATATTCATTGAATGTGTTGTAACTCTGTAACTTTGTTCATTCTGTACACATGACATCTATTGCTTCTGTCCATCCGGGGAGAGGGATCCTCCTCTGTTGCTCTCCTGAAGGTTTCTTCACTTTTTTCCCCCTGAAAGGGTTTTTTCTATTATTTGTGAGTTTTTCCTGATCCGATGTGAGGTCAAAGGTCAGGGGTGTCGTATGTGTACAGATTGTAAAGCCCTCTGAGGCAAATCCTTAATTTGTGATATTGGGCTATATAAAACAAACTGAATTGAATTGAATTTAATATATTGATCATTAATTAAAAACTCTCAGATAACTCGTGGTATTCTCACAACTTCCCAAACACATGCATCTTCGCTAAAACCTAAACTGTTGTTTTGATATAGTTTTGCTTTTGTTAAAAAAGGCCTTCATTTACTTCAATACATTTTTTTTTCTTTCTCCATTATTTGATACATAATGGAGGCATGTGAGAAAAAGTATGTTTTTTTACTTGTATATAAATGGTCATTTGGTGGGTATTCCTTAAAGTAAGTGAGCAATGTCCAATGGAAAACTGATCTCTGCTACATTAGAAAAAAGCCTTGTCTGCGCGATCTCGTCAGGCGCCTTTTTTTTTTTTTTAACGACTTGACGGGGAGCGCAACCCGGTAAAATCAACAGGTACAGATCCAGGATGGACAGTTATGGAGTAAGGGACATGAAGCACTTGTTGGAAGAATTAATAAAACATGAGAGGACACCAGGACACACATGAGAACACCAGGACACACATGAGAACATGAGAACACCAGGACACATGAGAACACCAGGACACACATGATAACATGAGAACACCAGGACACACATGAGAACATGAGAACACCAGGATACAAATGAGCACAAGAGAACATGGAAAATCATTTCCCGGCGGCTCTTCGGCACCAGCAACTGGGTGCTTTCCTCTCCTGTCTGAGCGTCATGGCTCACTCTGTACAGTCTGTCCCTAATCAATGAAAAGTGTGGATATGACTGCGCTGCGTCAGGGCGCACCAACTGACCATCAATTCGTATCACTTGGTCGAAGGCTGAGCGTAGAGTATCGTCACGAGACTGCTCGAGTGGAAAATCCTCCATGGAGTGAAACTCGGGAGCCGGTGGAGTCTCCACGGGGGGCTCCGCCGGTTCCCCCTCCCCGTCTGCAGCTGAGCACAGCACAGATATCACATATCCTTGTCGGCCGTGAACGCACCCCCGCAGCCTGTCCCATTAATTTATTAAACCCCGGCCAATCTGTTCCCAAGATTAGGGGGTACGTAAGGTGGGAGCTAACCGCGACCTTCACATTATGCTTTTTCCCCCGTATCTAATTTCCGCTGACACCATAGGATACTCGTGAACATCCCCATGCACACACCTTATTTTCACCCACAATGCCTCCACCAATGCCCCGGGCCGAACCAGGCTCTGGTGGATCATAGACTGCGTACAGCCCGAATCCACCATCGCCTGATGTGTACCCCCCTGGATTCTTACCGGAACGCGATACGTTGCTCCCGGACTGGGGGAGGGTGTTGAAGGGGCCGGCAACCCGGATCACCTGGCCCACCTCCATCAGCGGAAACTCTCTCCGGAGGTGCCCGGGCTGCCCGCACCTCCAACACTCCTGCCCTGGTGTTTGAGAACCCCCCTGTAGGTCAGGAAGAGTGCCGGTGTTGGCCGTGGTTGGTGGATCGGGGACCTGAGGGAGGGGTGCTGGCCTCGGCGGCAGCCGTGCCCGAGGCTGCGGAAGTAGCGTCCTCCGTGGGGCGGGTATAGGCCGGGCCGTAGCCGCCGCACGACCACCGTCCCGCTGCCCGGGGGAATGAACGGCCAGGTGATCTTCCGCCAAGGTGATGGCGGTCTCTAGTGCCGCCGGCCGGTGACAGCGGACCCAGGCTGACGTTCGGGACGGCAGGCCGCCCACAAACTGTTCCAGGACCACCTTCTCCGCTACCTCCTGTGCCCCCACCGAGCCCCCCGGTTGCAGCCATCTGGTGGCGGCGTCCTTCAGCTGCTGGGCGAAAACAAATGGTCGGTCCTCGGACCCCAGACTGGCCTCCCGGAACCTCCGCCGGTGGTCCTCCGGAGACAGGCCCAGCGGCTGTATGACGGCTTTACGCACGTCCGCGTACACCTGCCTGCTTACCGGTGGCAGCCCCAGAGCCGCTGTCTGTGCCTCCCCGGCCAGAAGAGGCAGGAGGCGGACCGCCCACTCTGTAGCCTCGAAGCAGTCCAGGAATGACTGTGCGTCATCCGCTGCGGTCATCCTGTGCAGGGTGATCCCCGCCAGTGCGGAGGGCCTCGCTGCCGGTGGAGCTGCAGCTGACTCAGAAAAAGTCGGTTCATCTCCGCCTGCTCGTGCTGCATGGCTGCGATCCCCACCAGCATCTGTCCCAGCGCCACAATCGGCTGGGTCGGCCCCTCGGCGTGTTGCTCCTGGTGCTCCATATGCCCACCCACGTTTGGCTCCACTGTAACAGGTTTGAGTCTCGGGCAGGCACCAAAGAGGGCAACACACACAATTGTCAGGGCAGTAAGTTTTTATATATTTATTTGTCACGCTTCTGGTAGCGACCGATCTGGGCCTCCGCTACCCGCTCTCCCTCCTCTCCAGCTACTCCTGCTCTTATATGGAACACAAAACACACACACAATTGATCCCAGCTGAGGCTCATTTACACATCATGACACTGTTCCCTGAGCTGAGCCTAGCCACACCCCGCTGCCACAATGAGAAACGCATGAGAACATGAGAACACCAGGACACACATGAGAACACCAGGACACATGAGAACATGAGAACACCAGGACACACATGATAACACCAGGACGCATGAGAACACCAGGACATATGAGAACAGGAGAACATGAGAACACCAGGACACATATGAGAACACCAGGATGCATGAGAACACCAGGACACACATGATAACACCAGGATACATGAGAACATGAGAACACCAGGACACACATGAGAACACCAGGACACACATGAGAACACCAGGACGCATGAGAACACGAGGACACACATGAGAACACCAGGACGCATGATAACATGAGAACACCAGGACACACATGAGAACATGAGAACACCAGGACACACATGAGAACACCAGAAAGCATGAGAACATGAGAACACCAGGACACATAATAACATGAGAACACCAGGACACACATGAGAACATGAGAACACCAGGACATATGAGAACACCAGGACACACATGAGAACACCAGGACACATGAGAACACCAGGACACACATGATAACACCAGGATACATGAGAACATGAGAACACCAGGACACACATGAGAACATGAGAACATCAGGACACACATGAGAATACCAGGACACACATGATAACCCCAGGATGCATGAGAACATGAGAACACCAGGACACATGAGAACAGGAGAACATGAGAACACCAGGACACACATGATAACACCAGGATACATGAGAACACCAGGACACATTGGAACATGAGAACATCAGGACACACATGAGATCACCAGGACACACATGATAACACCAGGATACATGAGAACATGAGAACACCAGGACACATGAGAACATGAGAACACCAGGACATATGAGAACATGAGAACACGAGGACACACATGAGAACACCAGGACACATGAGAACACGAGGACACACATGATAACCACAGGACGCATGAGAACATGAGAACACCAGGACACACATGATAACACCAGGATACATGAGAACATGAGAACACCAGGACACATGAGAACATGATAACATGAGAACACCAGGACACACAAGATAACTCCTCAAGCAGCCATATTGGGCAAAGTGAACTACTACCAGCTGGACGACAGGCACAGGGTTGAGATGAAGAAACACAACGAGGAGGAGGATAAAAACAGGCACACTTTAACCCGAACAAGGTTCATAGGGGCATCTTAATATATAAACAGGTTCTTAGATTTTATACATATATATGTGATTCATATTATACAATATTTATATTTTATTATAATATATTTATGATATTTATATTTACATTAGATAGTATTTATATATATTGTGGCATCACCAGGGGACAGGTAGTGGAGGGGCGCTACATCCCCACACAGGATCATTGCCCACACCACAAAATGGCCACCATGGGCAGCACTACATCTCCCAGACTGCCTCACCACTCACACAGCTGTCGGGGTTTAAGCCACCTAATTGAGGCAGGGCTGGGAGACTGGATAAAAGGCAGATGGGAGAGCACAACAGGGGAGAGGAGCTGGAAGAGTGGACGCCTCTGTGGAGCAGGAAAACGCCACAGTCACGAAGAGGACCTAGTAAAGGGAACTTGTTTAGTTTTGGTTAATGGAACCCTTTTCTCCTCCGGGACGCTTTGAGTTGACGGACTGACCTTTTTTGATTGTTTGGATTTAATGGAGCCCTCTGAGATGCTGGTGCACCCTTTTTACTTTATAAATGTCTGTGTGTGTCTCTTTTCCAGCCTCTCGTGCACTGCCCCACCCTAGCTTGCCCTAGGGACAACCTGTGACGCTAAAATATTATACTGAATATTATTATATGATATGTCCTTATGTCAGTGTTGGAATAAATGTTCAATATTTAACATCAAAGTAGAAATACGTGTTTGATACTTTTTTTGCATTGAATCATTCTGGGAAGTTTACTATAATTGATTGTATGGCCCTACCAAAACAAATTCAACCAGCCGCCAAAGGTGTCATTATTAAACAGTCAGAGCAACTGACGTATAAAATGCAACAAAGTCCTCACAGGGCGGGTGTTGGGTGAGGTAAGATGGGCCAAAAAACAGACTTTCACCCAGGGGACCACTTTTAGTGTTTTGTATAAAACCAAGTCAGCGTTGACCTATTTTCCTGTACTTTTGTGACTTAAATTCTCTACCTAACCAGCAAACAGACTATTTTATGGAACAAACTTACATATTTTAACCCAAACCACAATCTTTTTCTTAGTATTTGTAAAAAGAAAAGCTGAGGTAAAACTACCATGAAAGCTCATTTTATAAACAGGAATGGGGTATGTGGCAGTGGGGTGTGGTTAGACTCAGCTGTAGAGTGGGTGGAGCGGGGGTGTGGCTCAGGGAACAGTGCCGGAATGATGTCTGATCAGTCTTAGCTGGGGCTAATCAGGTGGTCTTTTCTCAATAAAGAGCAGGAGGAGAGAGGGAGGAAGGTCACCGAGCCTGTATGTGTGTTGGTTGGTAAATAAAGCCTTTTTGAACTACCTCAAGCTGTGTGCTGCCTCTGTGCAAGACTCACCGGGTAACAGGGAAACGTGTTACAGTGGAACCCAACGTGGGGCACAGATGGAACACCGAGAGCAGCAGCTGGAGGGGCCGAGCCAGCCGATCGTGGCGCTGGGGCAGATGCTGGCGGGGATCGCTGCGGTGCAGAGGGACCAGGCGGAGATGAACCGTCAGTTCATGGGGGAGCTTCAGATCCAGGCGAAGAGGCAAGATATCCGAATGTGCGCAAGGCGGTGATCGACCAGATGGGCCTGTCCCCAGAGGACCACCGGCGGAGGTTCCGTGAGGCCAGGCTGGGGCCGGAGGACCGTCCCTTCGCTTTTGCGCAGCGGCTCGAGGACGCGGCCACCAGATGGCTACAACCCAGGGGTCCGGGAACGGTGCAGGAGTTTGTGGGCGGATTACCATCCGGAACCTCGGCGTGGGTCCGCTGCCACCGGCCGTCGCTGCTGGTGACTGCCATCACCCTAGCGGAGGACCACCTGGCAGTTCATTCACCTGGTCAGGGGGACAGCGGTCTCATGCCGGCTTCGTTCCGGCCAACACCTGCCCCGCGGAGGAGGCCACCCACACAGGCCCTGGCGGGGTCGACGCCGGCACAGTGTCCGGCGCCCCTCCCGCGGGTCCCCGAGCTACCGCCCACCGACAGCACCGGCACTGTTCCTGACCTACAGGGGGGTTCTCGAACACCAGGGCAGGAGTGTTGGAGGTGCGGGCAGCCCGGGCACTTCCGGAGGGCAGCCCGGGCACTTCCGGAGGGCCACCAGATGGCTACAACCCGGGGGTCCGGGAACGGTGCAGGAGTTTGTGGGCGGATTATCATCCGGAACCTCGGCGTGGGTCCGCTGCCACCGGCTGTCGCTGCTGGTGACTGCCATCACCCTAGCGGAGGACCACCTGGCAGTTCATTTACCTGGTCAGGGGGACAGCAGTCTCATGCCGGCTTCGTTCCGGCCAACACCTGCCCCGCGGAGGAGGCCACCCACACAGGCCCTGGCGGGGTCGACGCCGGCACAGTGTCCGGCACCCCTCCCGCGGGTCCCCGAGCTAACGCCCACCGACAGCACCGGCACTCTTCCTGACCTACAGGGGGGTTCTCGAACACCAGGGCAGGAGTGTTGGAGGTGCGGGCAGCCCGGGCACTTCCGGAGGGACGTACCGTGTTCCGGTAAGAATCCAGGGGGGAACACACCAGGCGATGGTGGATTCGGGCTGTACGCAGTCTATGATCCACCAGAGCCTGGTTCGACCCGGGGCATTGATGGAGGCATTGTGGGTGAAGATAAGGTGTGTGCATGGGGATGTTCACGAGTATCCGATGGTGTCAGTGGAAATTAGATACGGGGGAAAAAAACATAATTTAAAGGTTGCGGTTAGCTCCCGCCTTACGCACCCCCTAATATTGGGAACAGATTGGCCGGGGTTTAACAAGTTAATGGGACAGGCTGCAGGGGTGCGTTCACGGCCGACAGGGACATGCGATATCTGCGCGGTGCTAAGCGGCGACACGAGGCCGGCCGACACTGCAGACGGGGAGGGGGAACCGGCGGAGCCCCCCGTGGAGACTCCACCGGCTCCCGAGTTTCACTCCACAGAAGATTTTCCACTCGAGCAGTCTCGGGACGACACTCTACGCTCAGCCTTTGACCAAGTGATACGGATTGATGGTCAGTTGGTGCGCCCTGACGCAGCACAGTCATATCCGCACCGGAGTGCACGCGGATATCGCTTTGTGTTAGTCCTGGTGGACTACGCAACACGATATCCGGAGGCAGTGCCGTTGCGCAACATTTCTGCGAAAAGTGTCGCGCAGGCGCTGTTTCAGGTCATCTCCCGAGTCGGAATCCCACCAGGGCACGCAGTTCATGTCACGAACACTGAGAGAACTTTACGGGTTACTGGGCATCAAGTCTATTCGGACCAGTGTGTACCACCCACAGGCAGACGGTCTGGTGGAGCGTCTGAATAAGACTTTGAAGTCCATGGTCCGTAAATTTATTAGCGAAGATGTGCGTAATTGGGATAAATGGCTTGACTCTCTGTTGTTTGCAGTGCGGGAGGTTCCCCAGGCCTCCACGGGATTTTCTCCCTTTGAACTTTTGTTCGGCAGGACTCCGAGGGGGGTGCTCGACCTCATTAAAGAAAACTGGGACGAGGGGCCGAGCACCAGCAAAAACGAGATCCAGTACGTCCTGGACCTGCGAGCAAAACTCCACACACTGGGTCGGCTGTCACGTGAGAATTTGCTCCAGGCCCAGGGGCGGCAACAACGCCTGTACGACAGGGGGGCCAGGCTGAGACAATTCACGCCGGGAGAGAAGGTACTTGTATTGCTTCCTTCTTCCAGCTCTAAACTCCTCGCCAAGTGGCAAGGGCCCTTTGTGGTCACACGGCGAGTGGGGGATGTCGATTATGAGGTGGTGCGTTCTGACAGGGGCGGAGCTACACAGATTTACCACCTCAACCTCCTAAAAGCATGGAGGGAGACGGAGTCTGTTTCTCTGGTGTCTGCGGTATCTGAGAGAGAGGAGCTGGGGCCTGAGGTCCCAAAATCTACCAATCCGGCCTCGCTCCTTTGTGAAGACCATCTCTCTGGAACCCAGAGAACAGATATGGCCCAGTTGCAAGAGCGGTTTTCTGACGTGTTCTCTCTCCTGCCAGGACGCACAAACCTCATCATGCACCAGATTGAGACTCCTCCGAGCGTGACGGTGCGGTTGCGGCCCTACAGGTTACCTGAACACAAGAGAAAAGTGGTTCAGAGGGAATTGGCTGCTATGCTGGAGATGGGGGTAATAGAAGAGTCACACAGTGCCTGGTGTAGCCCCATTGTTCTTGTGGTCAAGAAGGATGGATCTATATGGTTCTGCGTGGACTATCGCAGGGTGAATGATGTGTCATGGTTCGATGCTTACCCGATGCCCCGGGTCGACGAACTCCTGGACCGACTGGGCACTGCGCGTTTTTTTACGACCCTGGATTTAACCAAGGGCTACTGGCAGATTCCTCTGTCGCCAGATTCCAAGGAAAAAACGTCCTTCTCCACTCCGTTTGGTTTGTACCAATTCACCACGCTTCCCTTTGGGTTGTTCGGGGCCCCAGCCACCTTTCAACGCCTCATGGACCAGGTGCTGCGTCCGCACGCTGCATATGCTGCCGCCTACTTGGATGATGTGATCATCCACAGCACCACCTGGGCGGAGCATGTGCAGCGGGTGGGCGCGGTGCTGGAGTCCCTGAGGCAGGCGGGGCTGACTGCCAACCCAGGGAAGTGTGCAGTTGGACGGAGGGAGGTACGGTATCTGGGGTACCACTTGGGCGCCGGGCAGGTGCGCCCTCAGGTAGACAAGACTGCCGCCATTGCCGCCTGCCCACCACCCAAGACAAAAAAAGAGGTGAGGCAGTTTCTGGGGCTGGCGGGTTACTACAGGCGCTTCATTACAAATTTTGTAGAGCTGACCAGCCCCTTGACTGACCTGACCCGAAAAGGTGCCTCAGATCCGGTCCAGTGGACGTAGCAGTGCCAGTTGGTGTTCGAGAAGGTAAAACAAGCTCTCTGTGGGGAACCACTCCTTCACACACCTAACTTTTCTCATCCTTTCACTCTGCAGACTGATGCGTCAAACAGAGGGCTGGGGGCCGTTTTGTCCCAGCAGGTAGAGGGGGTTGACCGCCCGGTCCTGTACATCAGCCGGAAGCTGTCAGAGAGAGAGGCCAGGTACAGCACGGTGGAGAAGGAGTGCCTGGCCATCCGGTGGGCGGTCGACTCCCTGCGCTACTACCTCCTGGGGCGCTCATTCACCCTCTGGTCGGACCACGCCCCGCTCCAATGGCTCCACCGCATGAAAGATACCAACGCCCGGATCACTTGGTGGTATCTGGCTTTACAGCCTTTTAATTTCAAGGTGATCCATAGGCCGGGGACGCAGATGGTCGTGGCCGACTTCCTCTCCCGCTCTCATGGGGGGGAGGGGGGAGGAGTAGGTTAAGCCAGATGGCACCCTGGCCTAAGACGGGCGGTGGAGGTATGTGGCAGTGGGGTGTGGTTAGACTCAGCTGTAGAGTGGGTGGAGCGGGGGTGTGGTTCAGGGAACAGTGCCGGAATGATGTCTGATCAGTCTCAGCTGGGGCTGAGGGTTAATCAGCCTCAGCTGGGGTTAATCAGGTGGTCTTTTCTCAATAAAGAGCAGGAGGAGAGAGGGAGGAGGGTCACCGAGCCTGTATGTGTGTTGGTTGGTAAATAAAGCCTTTTTGAACTACCTCAAGCTGTGTGCTGCCTCTGTGCAAGTCCAAGACTCACCGGGTAACAGGGAAACGTGTTACAGGGTACAAAACCTATTGGATAACAGCTCCAGCCACTGTTTGCTGAACAGTGGACACATTCGCCATGAGTACGTTAAAAAAAGGAAGGAGGTATTTTCAAGCATCTTGATCCTTCTGCCTGTACATCCAGAGTTGAAGAGATGCTCTTCTTTCCAGTCAAAACAACCTGAACTACAGAGGGAAACGTTGTTGTTGTGTGACTGCATGAGGGAAGAAGCATTTGAATAGACGTGTGCAGTACCTGTGCAGACTCTGTGCTGCTCTGGGCTGTGATGGAGATGTAGGGCTTGGAGGCTGTGGAGCAGGTGGAAGTTCGGGGCGGCACTGGAGGAGGGGTTTTCTTATAGGTGGTGATGCAAGATGAAACTACAAGAAAAAAGGAGAGGTGGTCAAATTCTATACTGTAAATGTTTCAGACATTGACCCAGCTGTTCAACAAACAACAACAAACAAGTTATTGGTTTTCCCAATTCTACACAGGCTCAACTTTCATTTTACTCGCAGACAATTTAAACTGGGGTAGTGTTGGGGGGCTCCTCCTAAAGTCCACTGTCATCTCCACAGTTTCGAGCTCCAGGTTGTTCTGACCAGCTGTTCAATCTCCCGTCTGTACGCAGACTCATCACCATTCCTGATGAGGCCGATGACCGTTGTGTCGTCTGTGAACCTCAGGAGTTTAACTGACGGGTCCCCTGAGGCGCAGTCGTTGGTGTAGAGGGAGAAGAGCAGTGGGGAGAGCACACATCCCTGGGGGGTGCCAGTGCTGATAGACCGGGTGCTGGATGTGATTTTTCCCATCCTCTCTGTCTCGGTCTCCTGTAGTTCGTGAGTACTTCCAGGCTTCTCCAAACTGACGAGGGGTCGTTAGCAGAAAATATTCTTTTCCATTTTTTCAGTGTAGCTCTTCTTAGCTACCTTGATCTCCCTCGTCAGTGTGTTCCTGGCCTGGTTGTACAGAGTCCTGTCTCCACCTCTGTAGACCTCCTCTTTAGGCCAACAAAGCTAACTATGGTTCACTGAGTGTTGCAGTAAACCAGGGTTTATTGTTGTTGTATGTGCAGAAGTGCTTGGCCTCATTGGTCCATCTCCTCACCGTCTTCACCACAGGCTTTGCAGATTTAAGTTTCTGCCTGAAGGACGGGAGGAGATGAACTAGACAATGATCAGAGAGTCCCAAAGCTGCACGAGGGACTGAGCAGTATGCGTCCTTTAGCACAGTGTAGCAGTGGTCCAGTGTGTTTTTGTCCCTGGTGCTAATATGCTGTCTGTATTTTGGCAGTTCTTTGCTGAGGTTTGCTCTGTTGAAGTCCCCAAGAACAATGAGCAGGGAGTCTGGGTGTTTGTGCTCCATATTGGTGATCTGCTCAGCCAGGTTGGAGGGCCTCACTCACACAGGCCTGAGGTGGGATGTAAACATGTGATCTGCTCAGCCAGGTTGGAGGGCCTAACTCACACAGGCCTGAGGTGGGATGTAAACACCGGCCAGAATGAATGAGGAAAACTCCTGCTGTGAATAAAATGGTTTGCAGTCTATTAAAAGTGTTTCTACGTGAGGGCTCCATGATTCCATTAGCACTGTGACATCTGTACACCAACCTTCATTAATATAGATTCCTCGACAGCTGTGACGCGGTCCGCTTGGAGGAGTTGAAGCCCGGCAGATGGAGTGCGCTGCCTGGGATGTGCGCACTGAGCCAGGTTTCAGTGAAGCACAGGGCAGCACATCTGCTCAGGTCCGTGTTTGCTTGGTTTAGGAGCAGCAGCTCATCAATCTTGTTCGCCAGAGAGTGGACGTTCACCAGATGAATTGATGGACGCAGTTTAACAGTTTCCCCCATCGGCGTCTCCGGTAACTTCCGAGAAGAGCCGCTGCTCCTCCAACTAAAATCTCTGTGAAGCTTTCCGGTTCAATGAAAAGCGGTGAAAAAGTTTGACCAGTGGATTGACGGAAGTTTAAAAGTTCCTCCCTGCTGAATGTGATCAGAGAGGAAGAGCTGGAAACGAGACAAACAAACAAAAACAGAAAAAGTACGAGAGAGCGCAGTACCGAGGCTGCCATCTGCGGCACCAACTTGATCTTTAGTTATTAATGTAAGTATTATTAATGTAAGTATTGTGACACTGAACTAAACAAGGTTAAACAAGGTCGCTACTTTGATGGTGTGACTCTAATGTGATGCTCTGGAACATTTGTTGACACACTTAAAAACAACATGTTTATGTCTTCCTGCAAAGGTGGTTGTGTGAATAATGACTCATTATGTGTTACGCAGTTGTTCCCAAATCTTTTGCACTGGTGCAGTGTGATATTGTTTGTCGGGTGGCTGGTTTGTTGTAAAAAAAAAAGAAGACATTGAAGACAGCAGTTCTCTTTAAAGGACCAGTGTGTAGCATTTAAAGGGCTGAAATGATAATATTCATAACTAGAAAAAGCATTTCCTTCAGAAAATGCGTTGGAATGCTAAAATTTGAAGTTTGAAGCTGAAATATATGAAACAATAGCTGAAAATGGCTGAAAAGGGTTCAAAATGGTTGATCATGGCTGAAGATAATTGAAAATAGCTGAGAACAACTGAAAATACCAAAAAGGGAAACTTCCTGCTGAAAAGCGTCAAAGCACAAAAAAATTGACCTGAATTGCTTAACTGGAAAAGATGGAAGCAAAACTCTATCATCTAAATAATCAAAGATATGAATCACAATCCAAGAAATGAGAGAGAGGCCCACAACGTCATATAAATGAGAATCTGTGTGTGTGTCAAACTGCACTAATTAGAACACCTGTGTGCTTCCAACATCAAGGGTTGCCATAGTGATAACTTCAAAGGGATGACAGTCCCTTTGAAGGTATCACAGTGCCCCACTAGAGAGCTGCGCTCACTAAATGCGGGGCTACTCGTGGTTCCTAGAGTCCTAAAAAGTAGGATGGGAGCCAGAGCCTTCAGTTATCAAGCTCCTCTTTTATGGAACCAGCTTCCACTTTCAGTCCGGGAGGCAGACACAGTCACCTCATTCAAGAATAGACTTAAGACTTTCCTCTTAAATAGTGCTTATAGTTAGGGCTGAATCAGGTTTGCCCTGGTCCAGCCCCTTGATATGCTGCTATAGGCTTATAGGCTGCTGGGGGATGTTTTAGGATACACTGAGCACCTATCTCCTCTTCTCTCTCTCCTTATGGATGAATTTACATCTCTCCATTGCACCTTATTAACTCTGCTTCCTCCCTGCGTTACCTGAAATGCCAATCGACTGATCCAGTTTCTGTAATAGGATGGAGATAGTTTTTATATTTTATATTCATTCATTATTTTTATGGGCCATAGTCTGAACAGATGAGTTTTCAGTCTGCAACGAAAGGTGTTTCAGACAGTTATGACTCATAGGGTTCATTGGACCTGGCGGTGTCTGATGTCCTCTGAGGCAAATTTGTAATTTGTGATATTGGGCTATACAAAACAAACTGAATTAAATTTTGTATGTTTACCTCATGACAACGTCACAAACATTTTCCTCATGAATTTGTAGCACTTTAAAGACGTTTTGAATTAAAACAGCCGACTATTTGTTTGAGAAACCAGCAATATTGTAACTTGCTCCGTGGTTCACGTCAACATGCTCCATGGTAGTCGGCAGTGTGGTCGCAAGTTGACCTGGTTGCACTCTGCCTTTCGTGGCGACTGCTGACTGAATTGTACGTTATTTAATAGTACAAACAGAGCAATTTGAGACGGTCTTGGCCTAGTGGTAAGATCCCCGACAATCAACTGTTTTACCACCCAATGATACGAGTTTGAATCCCGTGAATTGAACATGATTATATATTATATATATTAATTGTGTTGGTACTGTACTACAGAGTTCTTCTACGTGACACATGTTTGCACAAAACAGGCTCCAAATGTTATGCCGATTGTGTGTTTTGTTATTTTACCAACTTTATTTCAAAGGAAGGGGAATTTGCTAACTTCCTGTTTCAAAGCAAAAACAACACGCAAGTGGAAGCCTCTTAAAAGACTCTACAACGTCTAGTCCGGTGTGTTTGGACCGGACACTACACAAGAAGGTTTGACATTGAATTGAGGAATTAAACAATACGGCATTCACGAGGACCGCTACGTGTTCTCTTGCTATTCTCAACAGCTGCCGTAACAACGACAACAACAGACGCATTTGGCCGAAAGTCGCCAGTTAACAGGGCCGCCTGTAAACCGTAACACCTGCTCCAAATGGCATAACCTTTTGAACTTTGGCTATGAAAATTAAGTGTGTGTGCTGAATGCATGTTAATAAATGCATTTGACTGATTATGTTGATGTGTATTAATTGTTTTCGCGACGAATATGTTGTGGTGTTTGCTGAAAAAGAAAGGAATGTGCAAAGATAATAAACATTGTTCAAACAGCAGTAAAGCGTAGCTATATCTGTATCATACAAGGAACTTTGGGAGCAGTTACACTTAGGCTGTTCAAACCTTTACATGTAATCTCCCTCAAATCCACCTCTGATCAGGGTAATCTTGATTTTTAGGATCAAACTGATCCAGATTTCCCACTAAAGTTTTGAAATACTCAACAGCAGTGTTTAATCCGGATCAAAGGCAGGATTGGATTACCAAATCTGAATCTGAACTTTTCAGGATCAGATTTGCTTTGAAATACCCGTTTTTGGGATCAGGATTTAATCCTGATCCCTCCTATGAATCGCCACCTTAACGTGGTGGAGGAGTTTGAGTGGCTCAGTGATCCTAGGAGCTATCTTGTCCGGGGCATCAGCCCCTGGTAGGGTCTCCCAAGGCAAACAGGTCTCGGGGGAGAGCCCAGACTAAGAGCGGTTCAATAAACCCTGATGATAAGCAGCCCACGGACTGAAGTTACCTTGCCCAGACAAGGGAAACCGGGGCACCCTCCCGGAGCCAGACCCAGGAGGGGAGCTCGTCGGCGAGCGTCTGGTGGCCGGGCTTTCGCCCATGGGGCCCGGTCGGGCTCAGCCCGAAAAAACATCATGGAGCAGCAGTCACCCTGTGGACCCACCACCCACAGGGAGAATTATCAGGGTCGGGTGCTATGTAGAAACCTGGCGGGGCGTGATTGGGAGGAACGGCTTGCCCGATCTGAACCCGAATGGTGTTTTGTTGTTGGACTTCTGTGCTAGCCACAGTTTGTCCATAACGAACACCATGTTCGAACATAAGGTGGCTCATAAGTGTACCTGGTACCAGAACACCTTAGGCCGGAGATCAATGATCGACTTTGTAATCGTATCATCTGATCTGCGGCCGTATGTCTTGGACACTCGGGTGAAGAGAGGAGCAGAGCTGTCAACTGATCACCACCTGGTGGTGAGTTGGATCAGATGGCGGGGGACTCGGCTAGAGAGACCTGGCAAGCCCAAACGTGTAGTGAGGGTGAACTGGGAACGTCTGGCAGAGGATCCTGTCCGGGAGGTCTTCAACTCCCACCTCCGGAAGAACTTTTCACAAATCCCGAGGGAGGCTGGGGACATGGAATCCGAGTGGACCTTGTTCAAAGCCTCTATTGTGGACGCGGCTGCTCGGGGCTGTTACCTTACGTCCAGTTCCCTTACTGACGGCACAGTAAGGGAAAGCAGGGTCTACCCCAGGCTGTTCTCAGCGGGGGGGGGGGGGGACTGCTGACCCGGACTGGGGACATCGTCGGGCGGTGGAAAGAGCACTTTGAGGAACTCCTAAACCCGGCCAACATGTCCCTGGCAGAGGTCGCTAAGGTAGTCAAAAAGCTCCTTGGTGGCAAGGCGCCAGGGGTGGATGAGATCCGCCCTGAGATGCTGAAAGCGCTGGACATTGTTGGGCTGTCTTGGTTCACACGCCTTTTCAGTGTTGCATGGGGGTTGGGAACAGTGCCCATGGACTGGCAGACCGGGGTGGTGGTTCCCATCTTCAAGAAGGGGGACCGGAGGGTGTGCTCGAACTATCGTGGTATCACACTGCTCAGCCTCCCGGGAAAAGCTTATGCCAGGGTGCTGGAGAGGAGGCTCCGACCGCTTGTCGAACCTCAGATTCAAGACGAACAGTGCGGATTCCGTCCCGGTCGTGGAACAGTGGACCAGCTCTTTCCTGGAGAAGGCTTTCGACCGGGTCCCTCTGGGTTTTTTGTGGGGGGTGCTGCAGGAGTATGGGGTGCCGGACCCGTTGGTACGGGCCATCCGGTCTCTGTACGCCTGCAGTAGGAGCTGTGTTTGTCTCCTTGGTAGTAAGTCAGACACGTTCCCGGTGGGCGTTGGCCTCCGCCAGGGCTGCCCTTTATCACCGGTCCTGTTCGTGACCTTCACGGACAGGATATCTAGGCGCAGCCAGGGGGCGGAGAGGATCCGGTTCGGGAGTCTTGGGATCGCCTTTCTGCTGTTTGCGGATGATGTGGTCCTGTTTGCCTCCTCGGACCGTGACCTCCAGCATTCACTGGGGCGTTTTGCAGCCGAGTGCGAAGCGGCAGGGATGAGAGTTAGCACCTCCAAATCTGAGGCCATGGTGCTCTGCCGGAAACCGGCGGATTGCTCCCTCCAGGTGGGGGCAAACTGCCTACCCCAAGCGAAGGAGTTCAAGTATCTCGGGGTCTTGTTCACGAGTGAGGGTAAGGTGGAGCGGGAGATCGACAGGCGGATCTGTGCGGCTGCAGCAGTAAAACAGGCGCTGTACCGGTCCGTCTTGGTGAAGAGGGAGCTGAGCCGGAAGGCAAAGCTCTCCATTTACTGGTCGGTCTACGTTCCAACCCTCACCTATGGTCACGAACTCTGGGTCGTGACCGAAAGAACGAGATCTTGGATACAAGCGGCCAAAATGAGCTTCCTCCGTAGGGTGGCCGGGCTCAGCCTTAGAGATAGGGTAAGGAGCTCGGACATCAGGGGGGAGTTTGGAGTCGAGTCGCTGCTCCTTCGTGTCCAAAGGAGTCAGCTGAGGTGGTTCGGGCATCTAGTCAGAATGCCTCCTGGACGCCTCCCATTAGAGGTTTTCCGGGCACGTCCAACTGGTAGGAGGCCCCGGGGAAGACCGAGGACACGCTGGAGGGATTATATCTCCCGGCTGGCCTTGGAACGCCTCGGGATCCCCCAGAATGAGCTGGAAAGTGTTGCGGGTGAGAGGGAGGCCTGGGTCGGCCTGCTAAACCTGCTGCCACCGCGACCCGACCCCGGATAAGCGGGTGATAATGGATGGATGTATGAATGGATTTAATCCAATCCAGGAGGATTAATCCTGTGGCATCATTTTGAAATACCGGCCCCTGGTGATAGGAGTGTCAATTAGAGAACGCTTATATAGGTTGTTTTGGGATGGCAGTGACAATCTGTGTTGTTTTAGTTTAATAAGTTTAATTGTTAAAATAATTTCTGACAGATAAAGTTTTGTTGCGTTCTTTTACACACAAACTGCAAAACTATGAATTTTAGGATAACGTTTATGCTCTTAGGGGAATTTTGATTTGACACATCAAAGTATCTTTGCAGGTATGTGAAACAAGTTGTATAAGCCGTTTGTGTCTCCAGAGTCAGCTGTGGGGGCTGAAGACTACAAGTTTGAAAATCTGTGGGTGTGGAGTTGGAAAGCAGTGAGTTTACCAGACCTCTGTAACCCTGACTTTCTCCGTTGCTACAACGCAGACACTCTTCTTGCTTGCTTCCTGCTCAGCTGTTATTGTTACCTTTTTTTTCCTATTACACATTTAAGAAAGGTTCCCTGAAACAACTGATTCATTGGGTGGATTTAATTAAGGACAACTCTGATTGTGACCATCTACTTTGAACTGCCTTCTCTTACCCACAATATTCACAAACAGTAAGCTAGTGGACTACATTACTGTGCCCTAAGCTAAGTCCATAGTGTAACTTAAATTGTGACCGAACATGGCCTTACTCGAAGCTCTGCTGATGTATTGTACTGGCGAGCTCAGTAGAACTAGATTAAAATGGACGACACTCTCTAAATGATACTATACGTTTTCCAAGACTTATTAAAACGAGATCCAGTGAACGTATGTGCTGTGAATGTGATTCCTGCCTGCTGGGATATCCTCTGGTTCCCCCCAGGTTATACAGTTAGCTATGTTGCCATTGTTTACACAGTTTGGGCTGTTAGCACCGTTAGCTGCTAGCCGCTGGCTCAGCCATGTGCAGGCTATCCCGGCTCTATGGGTCGTAGCTGCTGCCGTAGTGTGCCAATCACACATCGCCTGAAATCAAAGAATGTTTTTTTTTGGAAATGGTAAATGGACCTGTACTTATATAGCGCCTGCCTAGTCGTATGACCACTCAAAGCGCTTTCACGCTACATGATGATCTTTCACGCATTCACACTCATTAAGACACTTTAGACACTGAGCCACCTCAGACTAATCATTCACAACCAGTCATGCAGAGCAATGTTGGTGTTAAATGACTTGTCCATTTTTTCAGACCAAGTATACTTATATTTGAATACCAATATGAGTAATTAATAATACCATTACAGTTTTAACAATGAATTCTTTGTTTTATGTCATCACAAATTAAATAATAAACATGTTGCTTTTAAAATCCAATGTTGTGTTTTCCTGGTACAAGAAAAGCATTATTCTTTGTGGAAGGGTTAATAATAAACCTGCTAATCATGCTATTATTTAAAGAGTTAAAATAAATATTTAAAATGTCTTAAAAAGCTGAGCAAAACTCAGAGGAACAGCGAGTCATTTAAAAGACAATAGCTGGTCCAACTTTAAGATTAGCCCACCTGAGCTATTGCTAACTTTTAAATAGCATGTAGCAAGCAAGACACAGGTACTTGTTCCTGGTCTCGAGGAGTTGTATATTTTATTCACCAACAAATAAACTGCACACACACTGCACTGCTTCACAGCTGACTTCAAACTCATCGTCATGCGCTCTCTCTCTCGACCGGACACTCGCTAACAATATATCGGGCTCGCAATAGAGTGGAGACCAACCCCAGAAGTTAGCGTTGCACTGGTTCTCTAAACAAAAAGCCAATGTGATTTTTCCAGTGGATTTTGAATTATTGCAGAAAATAAGTTCCATGGCAAACAAATGTTTCTGATACCCACACGTTTAGTTCACGAAGAGAACAAATGAAAACTAATTTAATGTGTTTTTAAGCGAGATAATAAAAAGCTAAGGTTTGCCTACAAAGGAACTACACCACGGCCACATGAGCGCACGTTTATGATTTTTTCCATCTCTGCATTCTTATCTGTGGTCATGCTTCTTATTTAGCTCCAGGAGATCCCAATATAGACGTGAAATGGCTATTATTCACGCCTGTGTGTTCATAAATAAAATGCAGCTTGAGGGGGGGATAAAGCACTTGTTAGCTAGGCATCTAGCTGCTGATATATCTAAATATCAATGTCCAACATACGGCAAAAAACACTGTCTCTCGCTCCCTCTCCCATCCACAAATATTAACCCTTGAACAGTCATGACTGAAAAGAGCAAACATTAAAACTCCCTGACCTCTGAGTTTCATAAGTATAGTGCTCCAGTGTGCTCCCAGATTTTAAATCAATCTAGTGCTACGGGATGGTAAAGTCGGTCAGTCCACCACTTTGGTCCAGACGGAAATTTCTCAAAAGCTATTGGATGTAATGCCATAAAACTTGGTATACACATTCATCTCATGTGCAGCACCTGTACACAGCTTTCTGAAGTATTGTCATCACAGGTTCCAGGTTTGGTAACATTGTGCCGTTACACAGACCAAAACGAGCGGTGCCAGAGCCAGAAGTGCTGCAGATCGATTGAACACAAATTGTCAGGATAACATTTATGTTTTTAATAAATGATTAAACAAACCGTATTGTTTCAGTCTTCTGCTTAACACACAGATGTGAGATTCATATCATAGCATCACAGAGAGTAATAGGCACGTTTCCCAAACTCTCAAAAAAAAATGAAGAAAAACACAAATGTCATAGTGGGAAGCAGCAATGACATGCCATGATGAATCAGAGGTACTGGGAGCTTGATTCATTACATAGTCTTTCAACATTCTCCTGAAAAGATTAGTATGAAGACACTTGATTCTTATTCTTTGTCCTTTTGGTGTTTCTTTTTTTCCAAAAACACTCCTTAATCAAAGGATGTGAGGTCATGGACAAAAAACTAATTCTTGGATATATATTTTTCTAGCACAAACACAAGCCAATAAATTGAATCCGCCACTACAAGTCATAAATGCAGCCTTTTCATTGACAAACGACAAGTTCTTCACATATCTCAGTGGAATGTGGTTGATGTACAGATGGCAGATGTATTTACTTTTCCTTGATCAGAAAACAGGAAGTAGAATTAGAAATAGGAAGAGCTAAGTGTCTGTCTTCCAAACCCTGCCTTTCAGAAATAACATTTACATAGTTCTGAATTGTTTTCCCAGTTACATTGTGGTGTCAAACGGAATCGCTTGCTGGATGCAGCGATACATCTATGTGCCACGCACAGACTGGTGATTCCAGAGACCGGGTGTCACATCCAGACTGCTGTGTGTGGTCAGGTTTAGGCAGCAATGGCACATTGATTAAAGATTGTGGTTTTGGTCAAATGTGAATAATCACATTATGTCTCACTGCAGACCTTTTTCTGTATTAAACCAGACCCGCATCTTCCTCTAACATTAACCAAGTCCTGCGAGTGTCTAAAGATAACCATACAAAGGTTAACTATTCAATGTCAACATCTTTCAGACTTCCCAGTACATTAACATATCCTTATTATGTTAACGAAGAATATGAGGATAATGCTCATGGAGGGAGGTTTTTACCCTGTAAATGTAAATTAGCAGAGAGAAAAGCCTCCTCCTCCCGGTCTCTGTTAAATCTTCTACAGGGGTGAGCCGGTCTGCTCTGCCTCCACTCGTCCCCAGACAGAGCTAGCCTGTCGTAATTCAAGTGTTTCAGCACAATGTTCAGGTTGCTTTTGGACAGGGTCAGGCAGCTCATCACTTGGTTTCTGATGCATCAGCAGTTTGCTAAAGGTTCACTGGAGCCTAGTTTTGAAAAAGGAGCTTCTTGCTGGAGGAAGTCAGCTTCTCAGACTGATGTAATGTGTTGGATGTATGTCAAAGGATCGGCTCAGGTCTTTTCTGCTCTGTATTAAAGGTCTGAATTCATGTTGTTTGTAGTGTTTATGAGTCAATAACTATGTATCAACCTCCACAATTAAAACTGAATTAACTGGTTATCATTGTTCCCTTTCAAAGGGTGGTGCCCCGAGGCAAATATAACGCAAGTTCATTCATTTGATATTCAATTCAATTCAATTCAGTTTATTTTGTATAGCCCAATATCACAAATCACAAATTATCCTCAGAGGGCTTTACAATCTGTACACATACGACATCCCTGTCCCAGGACCTCACATCGGATCAGGAAAAACTCCCCAAAAATAACCTTTGACAGGGAAAAAAGGGAAGAAACCTTCAGGAGAGCAACAGAGGAGGATCCCTCTCTCCGGATGGACAGATGAATAGATGATATAAATACTTATTGTTTCTCATGGCAGGTTGCAGGCATTGTACCACACCTTACATATACACATTAAGGCATTTACTCTACATTAGTAATGAAGCAAGCAGCTTACGCCCTTCAACAAAATCATACATGACTTTTTGCCCCGTCGCCTGCTGGTGGGTTAATCTGACTCCAGTGAGAAAATACTCAAATATACACTAGTTTCCTGTTTCTTAGGTGCACCATGCTAAAGTTAATGTATATTTTGTTGTATCTCTCATTGATACAAGTGAGGTGAAAGAGGCCAATAGCAGCACCAGAGGGGGCCTCCAAAATGAATTAACATCTCTAATATCTCAAAACTGAGCCTTCATAAATATAGGATTTACTCCAGAGCTTCTGGATATTTTTAATTGGGTGTAAAAAAAGAGTGTATACATCTACACACTAAAACTACACAGGAGGTGCGTTTGCTTGTATCTGATGGTGCACTATAGAGAGGGAGTGATGTTAACTACATTCAGCGAAGGTCAAACGTCACACTGAGAGAAAGCAATCCAAACAGGCTGTTTAGAGTGTATTACATGAAGGCTTCATATGAATATGGAGGATGTTATATGGCCCTCAGCAGCTGAATGGAGAGCACAGAGATCTGTGGGAAAGTTGGATTTGTGAGGAAGCACAAAGAGAGGAGGTTATTAACTGGGCTTATACACAGCTCATCACACTGACCTCATTTAAGTTAGAAACCTCCGACTCAGCGTGACTTCTCAGTCACGCTGGTACGCAGTATTTATTTCCACGTGGTTGACTCTCATCTTTCTATCTTTCATCTTATGTATGTGTCTCCATCCTGTTATTTTTGTCTTTTTATCCTGTATTTTAGTATTCTGGTATTCTTTCTCTGGGGTGGCCAAACAATGGGAATGTTTTAGAATAAAATAGAAATTAGCTTAGGCGTATTTCTAATAAATTGCACTGTATGTATATTTCATATCCATGTTAAAACACTCGATGTCGACTAAATTAAGTAGAATTCTGAACTTCTTGGCACATAAACCAATATTTTAAAATGTTTTGCCTGTTCTGTTTGTTACACTCTAATATTATATTTCACATCTTACATGTACATTTACATGGTAATCTTTGAAGTGGGCACTAAAGCCGTGAACAGAAACCAACATGTGGCTGTTTCTGCCTGTTTTACATATTAACACATATCATCACAGTACTTTTAGTGGGCCCTTAGGCCATGCACAGTGTTGAAGTGTTCTGTAGTTGTTTGGATTAAAAACATACATTTTCTACAGCACATGGGGTTTTCTTGTCTAGAAAAATGTGTGTAACTGGTTGAAACCACACAATAACTATTGTTTGGCCCGTGACTCCATATTTGTCTCCATATGGCCGTTCTGTCTTTCTTCTTTATTTGTTCTCTCTTTAACCAAAAACATCATTAATCTTCAGCTACGCGCTCTCTGCTGGACATCAGCTGAGAACTAGAGCAGGAAACCTGCATGATGAGACGTGAAGGCTCCACTGATTCAGCTGGAATGGACTGATCTGTCATCACGAGTTAAGTTATCCAATATAAAATGACAGAAACCCTTTTGATTCACACAGTGCTTCCTCCTTATTCCAGGAAGACATCTTGAGGAGGTCGTGACGTTCAAGATAAACCTTATTAGATAATTAGATGCATCTAACTATATCTGCCTTGCATTGAATTTGATTTAATATGTTCATTTTCATTTTATCTTGAATCGAAGTGTAAAGACGGAAAAGCGGCAAGTGTCATTTCCACGTTTTGGTTTTTGTACAGATTAATAAAACAATATTTAACTTCTGTACAAAAACCAAACCATGAAAATGACATTTCCTGTTTTCTGGACCACATTTTGCCAAAATGAATTAGGGCCGAAGGTTCAATTTACAACCACCAGAAGCAGCTCAGCTCCAGGACTTTGGACAGCGCTGAACCTACACACACCTACACACACACACACACACACACACCTACACACACACACACACACCTACACACCTACACACACCTACACACCTACACACACCTACACACACACACACCTACACACACCTACACACACACACACCTACACACACCTACACACACACACACCTACACACCTATACACACACACCTACACACACCTACACATGCCTACACACACACACACACACACCTACACACACACACCTACACACCTACACACACCTACACACCTACACACACCTACACACACCTACACACACACACACCTACACACACCTACACACACACACACCTACACACACCTACACACACACACACACCTACACACACCTACACACACACACACCTACACACCTATACACACACACACCTACACACACCTACACATGCCTACACACACACACACACACACCTACACACACACACCTACACACACACCTACACACACACACACACCTACACACACACCTACACACACACCTACACACACCTACACACACACACAGATGTATCTCAGCCATTAATGGTGTTGTTTCGTTTTCTATTGATACATAAAGCATAAACAGAGTAGGATCAATGAGCAAACAAAAAAAAGATCATTCATAGAGAGGCAATCCTTGACCAATCAGATTGGACTCGGTCCTTCTCGGTCGGAGACACCCCTTTACACATGGGAGTGGCATGAGCCCAAACATAAGCTCTCTGCAAAAACATATATCTCAAAATGTGGAGGTATTCATGCCGGATGCTGAAATCACAGAAGGATGTCAGGTGAATTTAGGCAATATCTTTTGTTAAGATTGACGAAAGATCATTATATAGTTCATATATAAACGAGAGATTACATCCAACGTGAGCAGGATGCATTCAGGGGCGTAAAATGGGGGTGCCAATGTTCCCTTCCAGCAGGCTGCTGTCCTTATATCTGATAATATAAATGCTTATATATTGTTATAATGTTATGCTTTTGTCAGGTTACTCAAGTTCAGAATAACACATAGCAGGGAATCTGCGGCTGTCTGCTTCTCAAGAATAGATACGCGCCTCGTACCACAACACTCACGCATGCTATCTACTGGTCTCATGAGAACGTGGCCTTGCAGGGCTCAGTCCTGTGAGAAGAGAGGAGGAGATGGAACTACCCCCTCCTGGACAGTCCAGCGCCAATCAGAGGTTAGGATGATGCCTACGAACCTGTGACGAATCTGTGTATGTAAAGGCCGGACTTCTGGTTCTAAGTGAGAGTTGTTGTGACTCCCCTGGCATCGCGATCGCAGCACTTTACTTCGCTTGTGATCAGAGAATAAATCTACCAGAACGAGAGAAGTTGTTGGCTGAATTCTTCCAAAGGCTCTACCAGGCAGACTCACGCTTACACCGGGTCACCTGGTGGGTCACCTGGTGGGTCACCTGGTGGGTCACCTGGTGGGTCTCCTGGTGGGTCACCTGGTGAGTCACCTGGTGAGTCACCTGGTGGGTCACCTGGTGAGTCACCTGGTGGGTCTCCTGGTGAGTCTCCTGGTGGGTCACCTGGTGGGTCACCTGGTGAGTCACCTGGTGGGTCTCCTGGTGAGTCACCTGGTGAGTCACCTGGTGAGTCTCCTGGTGGGTCACCTGGTGAGTCACCTGGTGGGTCACCTGGTGGGTCACCTGGTGGGTCACCTGGTGAGTCACCTGGTGGGTCACCTGGTGGGTCTCCTGGTGGGTCACCTGGTGGGTCTCCTGGTGGGTCACCTGGTGGGTCACCTGGTGAGTCACCTGGTGGGTCACCTGGTGAGTCACCTGGTGGGTCTCCTGGTGGGTCTCCTGGTGGGAACTTTTCATCGATTTCGTGTTTTTCTTCCCTTCTGGGTTGATACTCATGTTTGATCAAATAAATCACAGATGGGTAACTCAGTGGACATTGGACCAACATTTCTCACCTCAATCTCCAGTCATGTGGGTGCAAAGCTAACCATCTACTGAACTGGGTGACTGCAGAAGATTGTGCATGTGTGTGCATGACTGAATAGTATACAGACACACATGTGTGCTGATCTACATGTGAGTGTGTGTGTGTGTCCATTCATCCTCTTGGTTAACTCTAGAATAATTCCCAGAGGAGCACCGGATGTAGGTCACCTCCAGTTGAGCACATTGAAAATAAAGACAACCCTAATACCAAACAGCCGACACAAAGTCCCCCGTGGCATCCACTCTGGCATGTTCTCATCTAAATACCACGCATGAAGACAGACCATCTTTTTTGGGGGGGGCTTTTACAAGATTATCTCTGTGAGATTTCTGGTTCATTGTTATAACGGCAGAGTGCTGTTATGCATGTAACTGCAACCCGGAGCGTTTCTATAATTCTTCCTCCTGTTATGTGTGGAACACAGCAGTAGTGTGGCAGATCCAATGAAGGCACAAGACACGGAGAAAGATTATAAACAAGTGACTGGCTTTTACCCCCAAAGGGATCTCAGCAGCAAGAAGTGATCTAGTCGTGTAATCTACCAAACTGCCGTCCAGATTAAGAAGAAGAAAATAACAAAATGAGGTTTGAACTGATCCCTGTTAAACCAGTGGCCTACATTGTCTTGTTCAACCAGGGCTTCTCCGGTCTGACAGATTTGTATTAAATGTGCAGACATTTTTTAATAAAAAATAATCTTTAGCTGTATTAAAAACAAGAAGAAAAATAAAAGAACGTCGCTTCACGAGGGTTGGGAGTTTTTATATAGGTATATATAAATATATAGGTAAATAAACTCCCAATATATATATATATATATATATATATATATATATATATATATATATATATATACTTGCAGACTGTTTTTACTTTTGCCTCCGGTGTGAGGTGAATGGACCACAACGTGTGATAAAAGCTGATTCTTGGTGATTCAAGGCTGCTGTTCACTCTCATTCCGGTGAAGTAGCCTCCTGCATCCAGGTAGTGAGGCGGAGGGACAAGGAGCTGTTCATTCTTGTCTTATTTGTGGTCTGATGAACAGTTAATTCATCAAATGTAGTGTCCCATATCCCTTTACTCCCAGCATCTGCTGTCAAAAGGAACCCAAATGAAAAAGCTTTGCAAGATCGCGCAAAAGTAGACTTTTCTATTTGTTCCCCTGCATATCCCTTCCAGTACAGAGAAGCAGTACTTCATTGTTGTCTGCAGGGTCAGACATACACACATTGTGTATCAATATCTTGTTTGCATGTAACAGATTGTGAAACGACATTCAGATTACAGTTCAGGGAGCAAACATCCTCCTTTCAGAAATGGTGTTTGCAGTAGCTTGTGATATTAAGATTACATATTTATAGATTAGAACTAGCATGTTTAAAGTGATGCAGGCGACAACTGTGACTAACAGTCCATCTCATAGGACTCCGGAAGAAGAAGGCCAGATAATTGTCATCTCTCTTGAGAGAATTAGGAGGCTGATTCATTTGGCTCGTCATGTTCTCACAGATCTGAGGACTATTCTCAGACTAAAGCAGCAGTGTGCTTGTTACTCGTAGTGGTTGGCCAATGATGTAACAGCCCAGCAAGTATCACATGTGAGGATTAAAATTGAGTCACAAAAGAGAAAAACGTTGAGGAAGTCAAACAATAGAGAGTCTTTGATCAACTTATTGAAGGTATCCCTGATTCAAGACATTTTAGTTCAAGCTTCCTGAAGATATCCACCATAAATGACATTCACATAACCGCAATGACATAAAATCAGGCGTATACTATCATGTTGTTTCTTGTCTTTATTTGCTCTGCTACAAGAATGCGTTGAGACAAAAAGAGAAAGGGGCTGAATATCGCTCCGTTACCATGGACAGATGAGGACCATTATCCTGGCCAACCAACATCGTGATGAACAATAATCTTGTTGTATCGCCAAGCGTACCCAGAACTATAGAATGTGTGAACCCTTGTATGAAAGGAAAGAAAAAAGACACATCCGAGACTGAACACTGCTGCTTCAGTGAACTACCTGTGCTGCTCTGGATAGTCCTGACGGTGGTGGCAGATGTGCGTGGTGGGGAGGATGGCAGCAGGAGCAGCGGCCTCCCTCCTTCTCCTTCCTCCTCCCCCGCACAGCCCTGGTCAATCGCCCGCACATAGCTGTGGCTCCGCATCCGGAAGCAGCCTGGCATTGGCAGGGTGTCCATGGTTTCCAGGCTGTCCATGGCAGCCTCCAAGGCCTGGGCCTGCATCGCACTGTAGACCTGCTCACACACCTGCTCCAGCTGCCCGTTCACCTCCACCTCACTCAGCTGGAGGACAGGGGAGGAGCAGGCAGCGAGAGAAGAGGGGAGGAACAGAGGGAACAATGAGAAGAGGATGGACATGGAAACTGATGTAAGATATTACACACTATTGTTTGTCAGAGTTTGGGCTGCAGGTCACAAAGGCATCAATGAGGGTTTGCTTGCTGGCATCTATGTGGTTCTTTGGTGGGAATTATTGGTCTGTGAGGACCCTTTTATGGACCACATACCTTCAGGGAGCACTTGGTATGCAGGGGGGACCGCTTGTTGTGGCACTTAGCTCTGGTTTAGGTCTAAGGGACAAAGATGGCTACCACAGGGGGCGGGATCAGCCTTTGTCACAGAGGGAGCCTTCCATAATGCTAACGTGGGTCCGCCTCTACTTCACTCTTCCTCACATCTTAGCTCCTCCCAGAGAGAGAGAGAGAGATATGGGAGGAAGAGACGGGAGGGCGGAGGATCTATCTATCTAACTATCTATCTATCTATCTACCTATCTATCTATCTATCTATCTATCTATCTATTTATCTATCTATCTATCTATCTATCTATCTATCTATCTATCTATCTATCTATCTATCTATCTATCTATCTATCTATCTATCTATCTATCTATCTACATACCTACCAATCTATCTATCTATCTATCTATCTACCTATCTATCTATCTATCTATCTATCTATCTACCTATCTATCTATCTATCTATCTATCTATCTACCTATCTATCTATCTATCTATCTATCTATCTATCTATCTACATACCTACCAATCTATCTATCTATCTATCTATCTATCTATCTACATACCTACCAATCTATCTATCTATCTATCTATCTATCTATCTATCTACATACCTACCAATCTATCTATCTATCTATCTATCTGGGGCGACTGTGGGTCAGTGGTTAGCAGGTCCATCTTTAAATCAGGGGGTTGGCAGTTCAATCCCTGCCCTAGATGATGTGTCCTTGAGCAAGACACTTAACCCTGCATTGCTCCCCATAGCTGTGTCTACGGTGTATGAATGTAACATGTAAAGTGTCTTTGAGTATCTTAAAAAGCGCTATATAAATTAAATGGATTATTATCTATCCATCTAAAGTAGAGGTCCAGCACTTATACACCACATGGCGCCACTGGGGAAGAAGACTGTTTAACCCTGTTTACGGAACCCGGTGCACCTCTTCAGTAAATTGGGCTGGGTTCGATTCGGAGCCAAGTGAAGGAAAGAGGACACCGACCCACTCGTATGTGACGAGAAGGTTTTGGGCCGGTTAGGTTGCACAGACAATCAAATCTGGAATACAAAAACTAACTGGAGATTTGCTGTTTAGAAACTAGAAAAAGCAATAGTTTGCTCCCACAGCATCCGGCACCATAGCTGCAGTGCCAGCAGCAGATCGGTGCCCATGTTTGATTACAGGTCATTTTTTTCTATCACAAGTCGTCGTGGAATTGATTTTGAGATAATTAAGGCTGTCACATCGGTTTGTGTTGAGCTGTGGGGCAAGTAGGGGTTAGCCAACATGACGCGTTCAGGTACCTGGTCAGGAGATACTAACAATGACCTCCCATGTCCATCGGATTACGCTCATGTGGATTATGTTATTGGTGAGAATCACATCAAAACAATATCGCTTATTTACACAAATGAATCTGCGGTGGATCCATGTTTAAAAAGAAAAGAAGTAGTTCATGGAGAATTGCATGAAACTGGAAGATAAAGCCCGTCGTGGTCTACCTTCCAGCCAGGATTGTCCAGTCCAGATATTTCTTGGACACATTCTTGTAACACATACACAAACAGCAAGCCTACTGCCACGTCCCATTATTGGGATTTTCATGTCCATCCCCCTGTTTTCTTTCACTTTCAAATCACTGAGCTTAATTTTCACATTGACTCGAGTTGAAATCAAATTGAATGGGTCTCGACTTTTCAAGACAATAGGCATACTGATTAATTTAGATTTTATGGTTGGGTCCATGCAGGGGAGGATATTAAAACTGTTAATAGAGTATTGTAATGTAATCAGGAACAGGTTCAGGAGGAGTAACACAAGTGGAGGTTCACGGTAAGGTTAAGGAGGGACAAATGAAAGCAGCTCATCGTAGGAGCAGACTGCTGCACTGTTTTTCAGTTTAATGACCTCAAAATATAATTGAACAATATTTATATTTTAATCATGGGCAAGCGGCGATTGTACAAGTCAGGACCTCTGAGGTGTAAAGTTAAAAAAATACTGTATTTTTCTCAATACATCCCATAAAAAAGACCTGAACCAACAAAGTGCTGCTGGTACGGCTATCAGTGCTCTCTGGCCTCCCGTCCCTGTCTGCTCTCAGCTCCATTAAATCTTGAATGCATTGCGGCTCCCAAATATATATTTTTTAAAAGGCACACTAAACCGCTGGTCGCTGTGGTTTTGAATAAACGATAATCAAACAGGAGTGCGTTTGGATGGAACTCAACGCATGGTGTGTTGCTCTGCTGTGCATTTGAGGCAGCAGGACGGTGCGTGTGTGTGTGTGTGTGCGTGTGCGTGTGTGTGGTGTGTGCGTGTGTGTGGTGTGTGTGTGCGTGTGCGTGTGTGTGTGCGTGTGTGTGTGTGTGCGTGTGCGTGTGTGTGTGGGCATTGTGGCTCAGAGGGTCAAGGCATATCAGGCCTTGATACACGTCAGTGGAAACACTCTGCACATGGGATTTGTTGACAAGAAGAAACATATAGAACATGACCAGACATGTCCTTTCATTGTAATGTGATGGATGGATTTGTGCATCTGGAGACATGAAGTTGTGGAGCACCGTGCACAGGTCTGGGCTCAGATAGCATTTCTAACGATGACGGGCGCACTGTTTCTCAATCAGGACTGCATTGTGTCAGTGGTGTGGTGGGCTCGGCTGCACACGGTCCAGCTGAAGCTGCTCCTCAGGCGAGGTGCTGTTTAAGGTCGGGTTCAGACAGAAACCAGCACTGCATGGAAAACTAGAATCACCGCTTTGCGCTTGTCCGCCTTTGTCAAACAATCAAGTTGCAGTTTACAACTATGTCACTTCCTCATTGTATCCCGTTAGACATTTGGGTGAATTTTGTGTCAAATTTGAAGAGATTCCTTTCTGGCGTTCGACATCGCGTTCACGAGAGTGAAGAGAAAAAAAAGGAGAACACCAGCGCACAAAGGTTGAACCTTGCTGCAATGCGATGCAATGTCACTCTGGCGTGGCCAATCGAGCACGTCCACAGCCACATGAAAGCAGCATTATTCTTCCTGTGTATAAGCCATACAGTATCAGGTTATAGCTATAGCTGCATGGGGTAACGGGGAGAATGGGGCCCATCTATTCCATTCAATTCTATCTGTCAACACCATATACATTGTATACTCATTGCTGCATTAAAAATGGTTTACTTTTTACTTTTGTTCATTATGAAACCAAGTTGCTGGTGTTTGATTATTATTTTAATATTGAATACATGTTGAATATATGTAGATCTATGTATTTATCTGTTACATTTTGTCAACAACTATTCAGGTTTTTAAGTTGAAAAATGACTTCTTTGGATTGTGCTTAGGCCCTAAACAAGTTTCTCAGAAATTAAGTATGTTGAAATACACTGTTTATGATGGTAAATATTTGAATAAGCTCTGTGTTGGAAAACAGTGAACCCGTAAAAGAGAGAAATGCATCTGGTCATACAGCCAATCAGCTCCCAGATGAACACGTGGTACAAGAGAAATGAGAGTTTGCTCCCAAGCCTCGGTGTCTCTATGGCAACATGATCGGGTGGAGCAACATAAAGGCAGCGGTGTTGGCACCAACCTGACTGATGGTGCTCATGGCCCTCATGTAGCTTTCATTGCGTGAGCGGTATTCGGGTGAGGACAGCAGCGATTTGGGGTCGAGGAGGGTTTTGGGGTCCAGGGTATCCAGGCTTCTATTGATTGAAACCTCACTCACCGCACGCAGGTAACTGTGGCTCCTGATCTGCAGTTTGGGGGAGTGCTCTGTCGAGATCCTGACCAGAGGGACGACAAGGAGGAGGAGTTATACACAAGGTCGACATCGCAGTCGTCAGTTTGGAGCAGTGGCCCCCAAGAAAGCCACAGACTTCAAACTGGGCTTCTGTGATCCAACCAGCATCAAACGGTAAATGGACTTTTTGCACTTTGCCCTTTTCTAGTCTCTCCAACACTCAAAGCTCTTCAACTACATGTCATCATTCACACATTCACATCCATTCATGCACCGCAGGAACAGCTCGCGGGAGCAATTTAGTTAAGTGTCTTGCCCAAGGATACGTCTAGCGGAGCCGGGGGATCGATCCTCTGATTGAAGGACGACCCCGCTCTAGCCCTGAGCCACAGTCGCCCATCACAAAGTCTGTAAATATAGTGTGTTTCCAAGTCAAGTAATCAAATCAGTTGTTTAGTGGCGTTTTGGAACCAGCAGGACGTTCTCACAACATCTGGATGAACGCCACGGATCACTTTTGGCTCACACAGCTCCAGAACGCTGGTCGGGGGCGAGGCTCGTCGAGGAGGAGAGCGATGCTGGTGCTGATGGGTGCTGCTGATGGTGCTGGTGGTGCTGATGGTGCTGATGCTGCTGATGGTGCTGATGCTGCTGATGGGTGCTGCTGATGGTGCTGGTGGTGCTGATGGTGCTGATGCTGCTGATGGTGCTGATGCTGCTGATGGTGCTGTTGGTGCTGGTGGTGCTGATGGTGGTGCTGATGGTGCTGATGCTGCTGATGCTGCTGATGGTGCTGATGCTGCTGATGCTGCTGATGCTGCTGATGGTGCTGATGCTGCTGATGGTGCTGATGCTGCTGATGCTGCTGATGGTGCTGGTGGTGCTGATGGTGGTGATGATGGTGCTGATGCTGCTGATGGTGCTGATGCTGCTGTTGGTGCTGCTGATGGTGCTGATGGTGCTGATTCTGCTGATGGTGCTGGTGGTGCTGGTGGTGGTGATGATGGTGCTGATGCTGCTGCTGATGGTGCTGATGCTGGTGCTGATGGTGCTGATGCTGATGGTGCTGATGCTGCTGCTGATGGTGCTGATGCTGCTGCTGATGGTGCTGATGGTGCTGCTGATGGTGCTGATGGTGGTGCTGATGGTGCTGATGCTGCTGCTGATGGTGCTGGTGGTGGTGCTGATGGTGCTGATGCTGCTGATGCTGCTGATGGTGCTGATGCTGCTGATGGTGCTGATGCTGCTGATGCTGCTGATGGTGCTGGTGGTGCTGATGGTGGTGATGATGGTGCTGATGCTGCTGATGGTGCTGATGCTGCTGTTGGTGCTGCTGATGGTGCTGATGGTGCTGATGCTGCTGATGGTGCTGGTGGTGCTGGTGGTGGTGATGATGGTGCTGATGCTGCTGCTGATGGTGCTGATGCTGGTGCTGATGGTGCTGATGCTGATGGTGCTGATGCTGCTGCTGATGGTGCTGATGCTGCTGCTGATGGTGCTGATGGTGCTGCTGATGGTGCTGATGGTGGTGCTGATGGTGCTGATGCTGCTGCTGATGGTGCTGGTGGTGGTGATGATGGTGCTGATGCTGCTGCTGATGGTGCTGATGCTGGTGCTGATGGTGCTGATGCTGATGGTGCTGATGGTGGTGCTGATGGTGCTGATGCTGCTGCTGATGGTGCTGATGGTGCTGATGGTGGTGCTGATGGTGCTGATGCTGCTGCTGATGCTGCTGATGGTGCTGATGCTGCTGCTGATGGTGCTGATGCTGCTGATGCTGCTGATGGTGCTGATGCTGCTGCTAATGGTGCGGCTGATGGTGTGGCTCCCCGCGATGGCTCCGGCTGCCAGGAAGGAGGTGGAGGAGCTTGTAGGCTTACTGTCTCCATCTCTACGTAACATCATCAATTAAATCCCTGTATTGTTACTATTTTCTATTATCTTATTATTATCAGGGAAGATGTTGATGATAATAATACTAATGGTAATATTATTAACACTCTCAGTTTGATCATAATAAGCATTTATTTTG
>NC_046982.1:597500-617500 GCF_009769545.1 Cyclopterus lumpus | reverse complement strand
TTAGTGGTTTAATCATAGTTGTCCATCCAGTCAGATAGTGTTGGTATTATTACTCCATTGTGAGGTTTCTGCCTCTAACCCAATACAACGGAGGGGGATGGAATTATATGTATTTTTTAAAACACCAACCAAACTCATCTGTTTCCTTGCAGTTATAAAACTGCCCAACAAGCTGAGGTAATAGTGTGTAAATAGCAAGACAAGTGAGAGATGTCCCCCTGTCTACAGGAGGAAACGATAGCTAGAGAATACAGCAAGAAGAAGGAAACAATTAAGGGACGCGTCAGACGCCTGCGCTTTGAGGCCGGCTAATTGATGTAATTGGCTAATAACTACGTTCATATAATTACTGTTTTCTATGAGTCTCTATGGCACTCCTACGTGTTCCAAATATAGTAACTTCCATTCATTGGCTGCAAAAATAAACATGGCGATGGCCATATTCCAAGATGGCGACAGCGAATTGGCTGAACACAAGGCTTCCAAACGGCAGTCCACAACGTCACGACGACTGGTGTCCAACCAAGTCTCGCCCTAAGAAGACAAATCTTTGAGATAACACCAATCTACACATTCTGTACTAAACACAACACACTCCAACCATGACTCACATTTACACCATTGTCTTCCAACAACAAGTCACCTGTCCTGATAATTCACAACCAGACTTCTCCATGAGTGAGACAAAAAACACATAAAGAATGGTTGAAAACCCTTTCAGAAAACCCAAACCCTGACTGCTCGTGTTTAATAATAATAATAATAATAAAGTATCCTTTATTAATCCCACATTTTTAAGGAGCAGTGGGCTGCAGTGAAGCGGCCGGGGAACAACTGGGGGTTCAGTGTCTTGCTCAAGGACACTTCAACATGAACTATGGGGAGAGCGGGGATGGAACCGGGGACCTTGTGGTTAGGGGACGACCCCTCTGCCCATGGGCTACAGCCGACCCCAGAACACCTGACAGAAGTGTACACCTGGGTTTCTTTGCATGTGGTCTCTTGTCTGACGGCCGTTGGGCCTCAACAAGGCTGCCGAACTGACACTAATAAAAGTACGATAAGCTGTGATCAAGCTGCATGATGTCTGTACATGTAGCATATAGTCTATGAGTATAGTCCATAACCCACCGCAGATCTTTAGTTTGAAATGGCACCTTTTTAGCGTGCTTGTGCGAGCTGGAATCCAGCACTCTCAGACTGGAGAGGTTAGTGTGAGAGATTGACAGAGAATAACAGAGACAGACAGACAGCGCTATTCTGACTAATTATATATGAATCACGGCGGGGGAAGAGGCTGAGCCGATCTGCCCGGGCTCAATGTCTCTCTCTCTCTCTCTCTCTCTCTCTCTCTTTCCTCTGTATGTGTGTGACGTCAAAGAAACACAAATGAGCAGTTTGGCTATAAAAAGCAAATGCGGGGAAAGGACCAGCTGCAGTGGCATCAGCAGCGCCTCTCACCCACGCACAGGCCTCACTTCCACTGCAGCTCGCTGACGGCTCTACTGTCATGGCTGAGGAGTGAGCGCTGCATCCTGACGCCGTTTGTCCACCGTAAGAGACAAATCCCTGTGTGTACAGTGGGTCCAGAGCATCCACCGTGTGTTTTATATTACAGGCTGTAGACCGTTTCCTTGGCAACGCTGGGCTGTTTTGATGGCTTCAGGCAGCAGCATCAGAAATAACAGGTACAGCGGCAAAGCAGCCGCGCTGGCGAGATGCTGAAGATAATAATTTAGCAGATAAAACCAACAGAGCTGAGGGGGGGGGCTTTTAATGTTGTTGCCTTGACACGACTGACAGAGCGGCTCCGCCTCCCGTGTTTCCTTCGCCACAATCAAAGACGACGATATTGTTTAAAAGGGAAATGTTATTGAAATCCCCCCTCTTGCGTGGCTTTAATGCTGAATTTGTACTCGGAGGCTTGTCTTTGTGCTCCAGGTTTGACAAAGAAATCCTGAAAGCCCCTTTGTCTCTGAGAGCACTGTTACTAAAATCAATTTCACCAGCAGTCTAATCTGCAGTTCAAACAAGCGTCATCTGCGTTGCATTTGCACTAAGCTCCCTAACCCAACAGCAAATGACTGCTGCATATGTGAGAGCATGTCCACACGGCCCCTGCTGTCCTATCTGTGGCCACCTCGTCAGGCTCCATCAGTGCCTCTAGACGTGGACAGGGATCCAGGATTATATCGCCCATTCCAAATGAAGACCCATTTAACAAGGTGACATTTCTTTTTAATATTTGTAAAACAAACTAAGAAAAAGGTTCTTTCTCTAGCTCTTCATTTTGTTTGCTGAGTCGATGAGCCTATTTTTGAATAATAAATGTGTGTATCACAGTTAATAAATGAGTCACCCTGCTGCTTGTTGAGACTGACAGCAGGCAAAGAGACAAAGAGAGTCTGAGCCACTCAGGTCTACTGGATCCTGAAATAGATCCTTCTGGTGATCCATCCCATCAGCTGGGGTCAGAGGAGCCCCAAGTAAGTAGTAGCATACATTCAGGCCAAAGAGGTCACCAGCGCTTTCATAAAATAATGAACTAACCAACAATTCTTTTTAAACTATAACTGATAACGGCCTTATTGTGCAGCCGATCTTCTAGATGTATCTTTGAGGGTTCTGGAAATACCTTCAGAACAAGTGGTCTTCAATGACATTGTGGACAGAGGCCCAGCCTGGGCTCGGGCTCTACTGATACCTGTAGAAAGCACGACACCTTCACATGTTCACCAAAACAATGTCTTTTAGGTCCTCTGAGCTGCTGGAAGGCTTTTAATGTGGCACATCTATGCACAATGTGTTCACAAGTATTGACAGGAAACCTAATACCAAAGCAGACCCACAAAAAGAGAGAAGCGCAACATGGTGAGTACGACACCACTTGGAGCGATTGTGCTTTCTCACTCCCAAGTTGTCATCACGGCAGCTTGGGAGTGGCCCAGTGCTGTTAAGGAGGAAGTCAGGTGGCATACTATGAAATGGTAAATGAACTGTACTTGTAAAGAGTTTTTCTAGTCTTCTGACCACTCAAAGCGCTCTCACACTACATGTCATCATTCACCCGTTCACACACTGATGGGAGGAGCTAAGATGCACCTGCCTTCGATAGGGCATCGGTTTGTGTACCATGGGAAACCAAACGTAGACGTGGACCTATTTTAAGTTAAAGTAAGTCAGGTACATAAGCCAACTTAGAGGTGATCAATCTCGATATTCGTACCATTAATATAGCAGCAACCAACTATTATCTATGTGAAGATGGAGATCTGAGCAGAAAATGAAGCTAAGCTAAAGGCTGCCGCTGTGCATTGAGCTACTAACTCTACTAACCCACCCCTCAGGTAAACGCTGTTAGCTCTATCGGCACTGTTTGCATTGTTAGCGCAGTCAGCACTGTTAGCTGTCGTCTCATGTTGAGAGCTGTGTGGAGGCAATAGTAAATGCTTTCACTCTGGTATTTAGCACCTTCAAATACACAGCAAACCTATTTATTTGAACCTAATGCACATTTGGTTCCTATTCATAACCAAGTAGTTTTGTTTCTTAAAATTAATGAATTAAAGTTGTCTCCAGTGAAAAGACAGTGTATGTAATGAGCAGAGATTGACATGAAAACTGATGCTAGAAGAGTTCCGAGAGCAGATTAGTAGCAATCAAGAACTGACCGGAAATTTAAAAGCAATCTTCCGTGGAATTTCCCATTAATTAAATTAGTTAGCTGTCAAAATGAATACAGAAATATCTTTTTTTTAAATAAGAAAAAAAAGAACTTGTTGTGAATAATTACTCAAACTTAAAACATATACATTTCCAAAGCCCAACATGAATTAACATCTGAAATTCAGATTAGTTGGCTCAAATGATCCCACTGCTATCATCGTGCACATCGCAGATTATGTTATTTTAGAAAGAATAGTGAAAACATTGAGATATAGAGATATGATATTTTATATAAATAGAGATATTATATATACGCTTGAAGCGTAGGTTCACTGACCATTTGACCAGTTGGGAGTGGCAATGCGTTGGATTGCTGAATTTATCAAGACATGGAGAAAAAGATTTGAACTATTAGAGTATAGATTGATGATCTCTTGACCTCAACCAGTGCGGATCTGTCATCAAGAGGAGTGGCCTTGGAAACGGCTGTATGCCCTGGTGTATATTTGGATAGCTTTTCTCCAATTAACCTTGACCAATTGTCTTCAACGGTTTCTACTTCTAAACCGTCTACCTGTCTCTTAGACCCCATCCCAACGAGGCTGCTTAAAGACCTGTTGCCTTTAGTTGGCACCTCTCTGCTGGATATTGTTAATGTGTCTTTGCTAACAGGCCATGTACCACATTCCTTCAAAGTAGCTGTAATTAAACCTCTCCTGAAGAAGACCACTCTTAATCCAGAGGTGTTGGCTAACTACAGACCGATCTCTAACCTTCCCTTCCTCTCTAAGATCCTTGAGAAAGTAGTCGCAAATCAGTTGTGTGACTTTCTACATCAGAATAGTTTATTTGAGGAGTTTCAGTCAGGATTTAGAAAACACCACAGAGACAGCACTGGTGAAAATTACAAATGACCTCCTAATGCATCAGATAAAGGACTCATCTCTGTACTGGTCTTGTTAGACCTTAGTGCTGATAAAGGACTCATCTCTGTACTGGTCTTGTTAGACCTTAGTGCTGATAAAGGACTCATCTCTGTACTGGTCTTGTTAGACCTTAGTGCTGATAAAGGACTCATCTCTGTACTGGTCTTGTTAGACCTTAGTGCTGATAAAGGACTCATCTCTGTACTGGTCTTGTTAGACCTTAGTGCTGATAATGGACTCATCTCTGTACTGGTCTTGTTAGACCTTAGTGCTGATAAAGGACTCATCTCTGTACTGGTCTTGTTAGACCTTAGTGCTGATAAAGGAATCATCTCCGTACTGGTCTTGTTAGACCTTAATGCTGATAAAGGACTCATCTCTGTACTGGTCTTGTTAGACCTTAGTGCTTCCGTTCGACACCATTGATCATGACATCCTATTACAGAGACTGGATCAGTCGATTGGCATTTCAGGTACCGCACTAAGTTGGTTTAAATCCTATTTATCAGATCGATCTCAATTTGTATTTGTAAACGATGAAGCCTCAATGACCACCAACGTTAATCACGGAGTTCCACAAGGTTCTGTGCTTGGACCAATTTTATTTACCTTATATATGCTTCCTTTGGGCAATATTATCAGGAAACACTGCATAAACTTTCATTGCTATGCAGACGATACTCAATTATATCTATCGATCAAACCAGAGGAGACCAACCAGCTCGCTAAACTTCAAGAATGTCTTAAAGACATAAAAACATGGATGACCTGCAACTTCCTGATGTTAAACTCAGACAAAACTGAAGTTATTTTACTGGGCCCTGAACACCTCAGAGATCAATTATCTGGTGATGTGGTTTCTGTAGATGGCATTGCCCTGGCATCCAACACCACTGTAAAGAATCTTTTATGGAACCAGCTTCCACTTTCAGTCCTGGAGGCAGACACAGTCACCTCATTCAAGAATAGACTTAAGACTTTCCTCTTTAATAGTGCTTATAGTTAGGGCTGAATCAGGTTTGCCCTGGTCCAGCCCCTTGATATGCTGCTATAGGCTTATAGGCTGCTGGGGGATGTTTTAGGATACACTGAGCACCTATCTCCTCTTCTCTCTCTCCTTATGGATGAATTTACATCTCTCCATTGCACCTTATTAACTCTGCTTCCTCCCCGGAGTCGTTGTGACTTCACGTCTCATAGGGTCCATTGGACCTGGAGGTGTCTGATGCCTGGTGAGCCGGCCTCCCATTGGCCCTGCTGATGCCCCGCCCCCCCTCCTCTCTACCTCCTTCTGTTTCATGGATTGGAGTTCCATTCATACATTGTCATATTCATGTAATGTGTTTATGTAACTCTGTAACTCTGTTCATCTGGTCACATGACATCTATTCATCTGTCCATCCGGGGAGAGGGATCCTCCTCTGTTGCTCTCCTGAAGGTTTCTTCCCTTTTTTCCCTGTCAAAGGTTATTTTTGGGGAGTTTTTCCTGATCCGATGTGAGGTCAAAGGTCAGGGATGTCGTATGTGTACAGATTGTAAAGCCCTCTGAGGATAATTTGTAATTTGTGATATTGAATGAATGGAGGACACAGGAGTGCATTGACAGCCAATAGCATCCAAAGCAAATGAAAACAGATGAGTAACACACGAGAGGACACCAGCATCAGTAGGCCACTACACACCGTACAGGCTTGTGTCGCTAACGCTAATGTGTGTAATACATGTGTGCTGAACAATAATTCCTAATATCACACACACCCATACACACACACACACACACAGACACACAGCACATGTGCAAAGAAACAACAGCAGCAGGTGCTGGAGAGGCTGTTTAACGTGGACTACACATTGAACTGCATCCCCCATTTGACTTCTCAGTGTTTCTGTATTTAGAGTGGCCACTGAAACAGATTTAGTCCGTCCTGTCAACGGTCAGTATAGAAATGCAGCTCCACCATTGATTGTGCTCGTGTCCCAGAATGCTCCATTTAAGTGCAATCTGGAAACGGGAGATCTGGTCCTCTTCTTCGGCCCTCCATTTGAAAGGTCGGTTCAATACCGTGTCACGACATCTGAACCCTTTCAAAGCCCTCACTTTAGTCAGAAATAACTCAAAAGTCACAGATTCAGTTGACAATGCTTCTACATGTGCTTTGCTGAGAAGGCAGAAACACTTCTGTGTTGAGGAGCAGTCGAATTATTGTCCACGATCTGAAACTGAGAGAAACAGAACATCTTGAAAGTGTGTGGCAGTCGGTGCTGTCATAGAGGAAATCAGCTTCATCTACTATGTGATGAGTCTGGTCTGGATTACTGAAACAGACGTGACGAGATCAGCTGAACGCTTTCAAGACTTTGTGTGTGTGTTTCTGAGGTCTAATTGACATTTAGATTCATAAAACGTTTGCAAGTATTTTAATTCTGACATTGTTTACGTCCATGCTGACTAGCTGCAGTCTTCTTCTTCTTGTTGCACATCTTAACGTGTTCTGTTCATTTGAACACCATTTGGGCTCCTCTATTAAAGGGAATGCGAATAGACCCGATTCAAATTGAGTTGAACTACCACTGAAATGCCAAACACATCCAAACCCCTCTACCTCCCATAAGCCTCCCCAACACTGTGCTCAACACAGCACTTCAAAGGACAGCACAACACAGCAACACCAAGAGAAAACAGCAAAGAAAGGCCAGATAACTGGTAGAGAGGCAGGAAGGGAAGCACTACTAAATTAAAAATGAAGTCTACAAACAGGAGAGGATGCCGTTCTTCATGGGTTCATGTCATAAACCTAGCATTCAGAGAGTAAGGCTGCTACTGGCTCTGCACTTACTTCTCTCTTCAACTCAAAAGGAGGAAAAAGGAGGAAAAAGGAGGAAAAAGGAGGAAGAGGAAGGCTCCCCAAACCAAGAGGAAGTAAAAATGTGTGTGTGGGGGGGGGGGGGGTTGGGGGTGGCAGTGGGGGGGTGAATAAAAAGTGCAGGGTGGAGGGTGAGTTGGGTGAGTGGAGGAAAGGCAGGAGGGGTGGGGGTGGTGGGGTTACTTGGGAGATCAGAGTAGTAGACTGGTGGTGGGAGCAATGTTCCCTCTCAGGCTGTGGACGCACTACAACGCTTGTATATCTCCACACACTGAACATGCTGAGCATGCTGAGCGGAGCGTCTCAATCACACTGCTGAGAGCTCATTATTGCACGGCTGTTTTCAGTTTAGTTATTATGTGCAAAAAACACCTGTTGAAGAGATCAGTTATGCAGTTATTATTTTTGTTAGACCGTTTCTGTCAAGGTCTCCGTCTCTTTCATATATATATACAGTATATATATATATATATATATATATATGGACGATTCTAGGCAATGCTCCAATCACTGAGCATGACTTTTTGCATGAATAGCCGTGTTTCCATTCAATCGCCGAGCGACTTCTAAAGCCTCAGAGGAAGTGGAAGTTAGAGCGTCTTTAGCTTCTGGCGTTCAAATGAGCCGGTGACGTAAAGGGTTGAGATTCAGCAGTTTAGCCCTCTTCATCGCTCCCCGTCCTCCTCCTGGTCCAACGACCCTCACGTTTTATTCAATCATGTATTTTCCATAACGCAACACTTCCAGATGCACATCAACACATGTGAATGGAAACACGGCTAATGCGATTAAATCCTGTGTTTTCTCACATATTGAGTCAACTTTTCTAACAGCTACGGTCTACATTTACGGCGTAGAATCGGTCTCGATCGCCGTGTACAATGTGCTGCTATCTGTGCCTCATAACAATGTGATTTCATAACACTAGTTGTCTGAGTGGTCGTTCCAAACGCACTATTTCTTTATTCAAAACACACAGTGGAGGTGGAGACTCATCTGATTAGTTAAACGGTTACACACAGTCCAGTTGTCCATGACATGGGAATATTAGTGTGGACCAAACTAATTATTCCAAATTGTAGTATTAACTAAAAGCAAGGTCAAAAGAGGCGTTTCATTCAGTTCAGAATCAGCTTTTCTGACACAAAGTTTGGGTTTGGTTACTCTTTGAACACATCATCCAACAATATTCTAATTGGAGCGACGATTCATTGATTAGTCGATCAACACAAAAGATCACAGAACTATTTGGATGCATAATTAAATCTAGCGTTGGTAATCTACCAAAAGAAAATGTGGTTATATTTTTTTAAGTTCTCTTCATCACAAGATGATTTAATTTGGACCACATTACATTTTGTTTTAAGGGGGCTGAAGTGTTGTAACTTTCTTTCTGTATTTAGTGACTTTTGGAGCTAGTATTGCTCGAAAAGAGTTGTCAATACTGAACTGGATTTGTAGGATCATTTCTGCCAGCGTCTCAACACTACCAACCCAAACTTTAATCACGTCAACTGACAGCTTTTGTTTCCGTTCTTCGTGATTGTAAAATTTAATATTGTGGGGTTTTGGACAGTAATGTCAAACAATAATCAAACAACGTGATGACCCTGAGACAATTGAGAATGGTAATTTGTCAATGTGGTCTGACATTTTGGAAATCAATTCATTGATTCATGGAAAAAAGCATATTTTTTCCATAGAGAAAACTACTTGTTATATCAGCATATTAGTTAACATTATTTTTAGTTGCAGCCCTAATGCTAATAATATATTTGTTATATAACAATTGTAATTGTAATTTAATTATTTAATTAAATATTTCCAAGATCCAAGGATCCATTGCTGGAATCAAAGAACCTTGCAAATAAATATACTGGATATATAAGTTTTTTCTTTCGTTTTTCTTTTTTTATCCGAATGGCTCAAATCTTTCTGTAACTAGATGAATGTGAGATGGAGCCATGCCTAAAGCCCTCCTAATACCAGTTCTAGTGTGTCCCCAGTCTTAGCCAGTGACATCCAGTCATGGTTTCCTTCCATGTCAATTTGCAGTTGTCATTCCAGCCAAACACTAAAGCAATAATATAGTTGTGCAGTTTAGTCAGAGGATACCAGGACTTTGACCCGGAGCAGCCCACCACACTGGGATGCACATCCACTGATCTCTTGGAAGGGTTGTCATGTAAAGCTGCATAAAAAGCTAGTTATGCACCCTCCATGTTGACCTTCAACCCCACCTCTCAATCCATAACAGAGAGAGAGTGCAGGGCGCTGTCCATGGTGCTGAAGTAGCAGACAGATTTGTAATTGTGCTTTTTTCCCCTCAGTTATATCTTAGATTAATAATATATTGATACTATTCTCTGACCTATATTCTATGAATGCTCAATGATATACCATATTGTAGCAGATACACAGTATTGTATAGAATAGTGTCACCTTCATGATCAACATGTAGTCGTGGACGACCGAGAGGATCATAGAGACACACTGCTGCCTGTAGCAACTGTAATAGTAACAGCAGTGTCCCAATACCTACATTGTGACAGTACTCTAAATGTCCAGCTGCCTCGAAAATTCCCAGACTACATTGTAAGAGGCTCCTTTATATTAATCTATTTAACAGAAGGCGGACAGTGGCATTGGCACCAGGGCCACCACTAGAGAGGATTGTGAAGGTGCCACCTAGGCGCACCACATTTTGTCCGTAAAGGGAGGTAAACATGGGAATGGCTTACTATGTGGAATAAGGGTTGTGCCCTACTGAACATATTCGACTTTTAAGACCCATCTCAAACAATTCCTAGAACTCCCTTTTGACTTGTAGCACAGTGTAGTTTATCTTTTCCACTTGTGTATAGTACATCTGCATCTGTGTAATGTTTCTGGTTTTAGTTAATTTATCTACTAAACAAATAAATCTATTATTCTGGGACCATTTAAAGAAACAAACATTGTTCTGAGGTCATCCAAGCTAAACTAGTACGTTTCTGTATGCTGCTGTAATCCTGTAAATAGAGGATTATCTTATTTGATCTTAAATTACCAAAATTGATAACTGAATGTGCCACTACAGCAGCTGTGGAACTCGTCTTGGCACCTGTCCACTCCAGCAATGGATTCCACGCATAGATGTGCCTTTCGCCAACTGAAGCTAATCTTCAGTCAGAGAGTGTTGTGTTTGGTAGGACTGGAAACCTGGAACATCGCAAGACTGGACACCACTGACTTAAATGAAACATTGGTGAGGACAGGAAGTTGTGGAGAAAAGGGAGGCAAAAAGAGGGGAGGGAGAGAATCGGTTGGTTTTGGATGGGAGTCGGGGAGGAATTAGTTACCTGTAAGAAATGGCAAGAGCGCTCCTGCTGCTGACTGCCCTTAGATTTGTTTAGAGCTCTATCTAGGTTTAGGTTACCGCATCCTGCGCTGGCTCGAAGCTGGTTGTGGCTGCTGTTGTTGGTGTAGACCTCTCTGGCCCTGCTCACCGTTAGGCTTGATGACCATGCCCCTTTCTTCACAAGGGGCCCGTCCACAAGGCCCAGAGGCAGCAAGGGGCCACTTCCTCCAACGATACCGCCACTGCTGTTATTGCTGCTGCCACTAACTGGCACACATGCCGACGACGCTGCATACTTCACATCGTTGTTGCTCCGGGAGGCTTTGAGTGCAGAGTGGTGGTGCGTGTGGCCATGGTGTGAGTGGGTGTGGGTGTGGCCGTGGGCGTGGCTGTGGGCATGGGTGTGTGTGTGCTCGTTGAGTGTGCCGTAAGGGTCCATCATGAAGTATTGCTGGGACTGTGAGGTGGAGAGACTGGGGAGGGGAGTCTGGGGGAACTTGTCGTGGCTGTGGCCGGGGTACCGGCCCATTGTCATGGCGATGGGCGAGGGGGAAATGGAGGGTGAGGGTGAGGGCGGAGGTTGGTGGTGGTGAGGGTGGTAGAGACACAGCTCCCGTTCCAGGTTGTCATCTGAGCTCCAATACCCGGAGCCTGGAGCAGACGCTGAGCCGTGGAGCTGCTGGTGCTGGTGGTGGTGGTGGCTTCGATGCTTGGGCTCCGCTGATCGACAGCGCTCGCGGCTCTTGCTGCGCTTCCGCTGGCGCAGTCCCACCGGAGGGGTCTCACCCTCCGGGCTTGCCCTTGAACCACCACCACCTCCTCCTCCACCACCACCACCACCACCACCATTAATGCTGCCGTTGTTGGCCCCCTTGGTGGACTGTGTGTGGTGTGGCCCCTCCAATGAATGTGACTTGGTGAAGAGTTTTTGGACTGAATGGACCAGGTGGCGTATTCTGCCTGGGCTGTCATTGTTGTTGTGTTGGGCCCCCAAACCCCCACTGTGGGCCAGCACTCCGCGTTTGTACTGCAGTGTGTGGTAGCCATCTCTGGAGAATGATGGCTGACGCTCAAAAGGGTCCGCAAAGTTTGCTGGTACCCGGGTGGGCGTTTTGCCCCCATAGCCTCCTCCACCTCCTCCACCTCCTCCTCCCCCTACATATGGTACCATGGCCATACACTCATCCTTTACCTCAGGATGGTGGGATGAGGAGGTGGAGTGGCACCTCCTTGGGAAGGTTCCGTATGGGACGATACTGTTGCTGTCAGAGGGGTACGGGGTACGAGCGTTGTAGTAGGACAGCTCAGCTTGATGCGGCATGGGAATGGGCACAGGCATGTCATTCTGACTGATTAAATATGGCTTGCGGTCAACATGGTGACCCAGTAGATCGTACGATGGTTCATAGGAGACCAGGTGATGGTGACTCCGACTACTGGACAGGCCTTTCATGACAGGGGGTGGATGGAAAGAGGAATGATATGGCTGACAGAGGCCAGGCAGGCCTGTGACCAGAGAAGGGCTGCAGAAGACTGTCCCTGAGAGGGGAGCTGCAGACTCTGGAAGACAGGAAGAGAGAGGAACAACAAGAAACAGTTAATGCAAGGCAACAAGTCCGACAAAATAACAGCCCATGACAGTAACAAGCCTTGTGGCTTATTAGTATAGGAGATGTTAAGATCTTTGAACTTTAATTATAGCATCCCCATGTGCCCCACAGTCTTGTTTTAATGGGACTAAGATTTGACCCCATGCCTCCCTTGAGATTTTGATGATCTCTTTTGTTCTCATAGGACATGCTTTGCATTTTAGGAGCAGTGCACTGCTGCAAAGCGCCTTGAGAGCGACTTGGGTTTCAGTGTCTAACTCAAGGACACTTCAACATGCGGACAGTGGGATCCACCAACCGCGTGGGGAAAGGAGAAAACCCTTTTAGCAGGAACAAACTTGTTTGTTTTTAGGGCTGCAATATATCAATATAACATTGATATGTGATATGTGACAAGAAAAAGTCTTTGATTTGGGTTATGGTAATATGTGATGTGTTGTCTTTTCCTAGCTTCAAAGGCAGCTTTACAGTTAAATGATGTAATTTTCTGAACTGTTCTAGCTTTTCCTAATATTTGCTTGTACCCACTTAGTCATTACCTCTCATTACTGATGGTGATCTATCAAAAATGTCATTGTTTAAATATTTAGTAAAAGCACCAAGTCAAACATGTAATATTTTGGCAATATGGATATTGAGGTACAGTATTTGTTCAAAATATTGTGAAATTGGATGTTCTCCTTATTGCCCAGCCCTGTTCAAACCTAAACGTATCACTTAATTTAGATTTCACATTCATTCAATCTCTCAATCAATCCAACGATGGCGTTTGTACTGCAGTGTGTGGTAGCCATCTCTGGAGAATGATGGCTGACGCTTAAACGGGTCCGCAAAGTTTGCTGGTACCCGGGTGGGCGTTTTGCCCCCATAGCCTCCTCCACCTCCTCCACCTCCTCCTCCTCCTCCTCCTCCTCCTCCTCCTCCTCCTCCTCCTCCTCCTCCTCCTCCTTCTCCTCCCCCTACATATGGTACCATGGCCATACACTCCTCCTTTACCTCAGGATGGTGGGATGAGGAGGAAGGATTGGGTGAGTGGGATCCCAGAATACATTGGGTGAGAGGAAGGTAAACCCTAAACAGGTTGCCAGTCTGTCACACGTTGGCAAAATAACACATTCACATTCACACTACTGGCAATTCACCTAACCCCCAGGTTTTTGGGCCGTAGGAGAAAACCAAAGCAACCAGAGGGAAACCGCAGCAACACATGAACAACATGCAAACTGCACCAAGAAAAGCGTGGGGATTTGAACCTCTGCTGTGCCAGTGCTAACCCTATTAAGAGTTGAAATTAAAGTGCTGTGCGGCATGATGTCAGCAGAAAATGCACCGTGTGTGGTGGAGGCTGGCAGGCTGAGGCCGAGTGTCCATAGCGTGTTGGTTTCTGAGTGGCAGCATCTTTTCTCAATTGTTCCCAAAGAAGAAAAAGAGTTTACAGCTAGTTAGAGAAAGAGCCACGTGCAGTGGGTGCACTTTATAAATTTGCTCCCCAGTGTCCAACGAGAATAGAAAGCGGTTTAAGAATGAGGTTGATGTTTGACAAATGCTGATCAGTGGCTTAAGTTTCAAAAGCTTAAAATGTCCCAGTGCAATATTGTTTTTGTTTTTTTACAAGCGGTTGCTTGGGGAAGATTAAAAGGTATTGCGAAATGACCAACAAGTCATCCAACCTATACGACTATTTGTTCCTGCCATCTAATACAACCCACAATAACTTTTCCTAAATTAGCATTTAGCACCCTACCGGTGGCAGGTTATTGACACGTCCTCATACCTAAATGTAATGGCCACAGGTTTAAACATGTGGGAGACGTTATAAAACGATTGCATTTGGTTAGGTTTAGGCAAAAAAACTACTTGGTTAGGTTTAGGATAGAAAACTACTTGGTTAGGTTTAGTAGAGAAATCTACTTGGTTAGGTTTAGGAGAGAAAACTACTTGGTTAGGTCTAGTAGAGAAACCTACTTGGTTAGGTTTAATAGAGAAAACTACTTGTTTAGGTTTAGTAGAGAAAACTACTTGGTTAGGTTTAGGATAGAAAACTACTTGGTTAGGTTTAGGAGAGAAAACTACTTGGTTAGGTCTAGTAGAGAAACCTACTTGGTTAGGTTTAATAGAGAAAACTACTTGTTTAGGTTTAGTAGAGAAAACTACTTGGTTAGGTTTAGGATAGAAAACTACTTGGTTAGGTTTAGGAGAGAAAACTACTTGGTTAGGTCTAGTAGAGAAACCTACTTGGTTAGGTTTAATAGAGAAAACTACTTGTTTAGGTTTAGTAGAGAAAACTACTTGGTTAGGTTTAGGATAGAAAACTACTTGGTTAGGTTTAGGAGAGAAAACTACTTGGTTAGGTCTAGTAGAGAAACCTACTTGGTTAGGTTTAATAGAGAAAACTACTTGTTTAGGTTTAGTAGAGAAAACTACTTGGTTAGGTTTAGGATAGAAAACTACTTGGTTAGGTTTAGGATAGAAAACTACTTGGTTAGGTTTAGTAGAGAAACCTACTTGGTTAGGTTTAATAGAGAAAACTAATTGGTTAGGTTTAGTAGAGAAAACTAATTGGTTAGGTTTAGTAGAGAAACCTACTTGGTTAGGTTTAATAGAGAAAACTAATTGGTTAGGTTTAGGATAGAAAACTACTTGGTTAGGTTTAGTAGAGAAAACTACTTGGTTAGGTTTAGTAGAGAAATCTACTTGGTTAGGTTTAGGAGAGAAAACTACTTGGTTAGGTCTAGTAGAGAAACCTACTTGTTTAGGTTTAATAGAGAAAACTACTTGTTTAGGTTTAGTAGAGAAAACTACTTGGTTAGGTTTAGGATAGAAAACTACCAGGTTAGGTTTAGTAGAGAAATCTACTTGGTTAGGTCTAGTAGAGAAACCTAATTGGTTAGGTTTAATAGAGAAAACTAATTGGTTTGGTTTAGTAGAGAAACCTACTTGGATAGATTTAATAGAGAAAACTAATTGGTTCGGTATAGGAAAATAAAAGTACTTGGTTAGGTTTAGGGAAGAAAACTACTTGTTAGGTTTAATAGAGAAAACTAATTGGTTAGGTTTAGGATATAAAACTACTTGGTTAGGTTTAGTAGAGAAATCTACTTGGTTAGGTTTAGGATAGAAAACTACTTGGTTAGGTTTAGTAGAGAAAACTACTTGGTTAGGTTTAGGATATAAAACTACTTGGTTAGGTTTAGTAGAGAAAAATCTACTTGGTTAGGTTTAGGAGAGAAAACTACTTGGTTAGGTCTAGTAGATAAACCTACTTGTTTAGGTTTAATAGAGAAAACTACTTGTTTAGGTTTAGTAGAGAAAACTACTTGGTTAGGTTTAGGATAGAAAACTACCAGGTTAGGTTTAGTAGAGAAATCTACTTGGTTAGGTCTAGTAGAGAAACCTAATTGGTTAGGTTTAATAGAGAAAACCAATTGGTTAGGTTTAGTAGAGAAACCTACTTGGATAGATTTAATAGAGAAAACTAATTGGTTAGGTATAGGAAAAGAAAAGTACTTGGTTAGGTTTAGTAGATAAACCTACTTGCGTAGGTTTAATAGAGAAAACTACTTGTTTAGGTTTAGTAGAGAAAACTACTTGGTTAGGTTTAGGATAGAAAACTACCAGGTTAGGTTTAGTAGAGAAATCTACTTGGTTAGGTCTAGTAGAGAAACCTAATTGGTTAGGTTTAATAGAGAAAACCAATTGGTTAGGTTTAGTAGAGAAACCTACTTGGATAGATTTAATAGAGAAAACTAATTGGTTAGGTATAGGAAAAGAAAAGTACTTGGTTAGGTTTAGTAGATAAACCTACTTGCGTAGGTTTAGTAGAGCAACCTACTTGGTAAGGTTTAGCAAAGAAAACCACTTGGTTAGGTTTAGTAGAGAAAACTACTTGGTTAGGTTTAGGGAAGAAAACTACTTGTTAGGTTTAATAGAGAAAACTAATTGGTTAGGTATAGGAAAAGAAAAGTACTTGGTTAGGTTTAGTAGAGAAAACTACTTGGTCAGGTCTAGTAGAGAAAACTACTTGTTTAGGTTTAGTAGAGAAAACCACTTGGTTAGGTTTAGTAGAGAAAACTACTTGGTTAGGTTTAGTAGAGAAAACTACTTGTTAGTATGTATGTTTGTAACTTAACTTATGTAGGTAATTTAACCTACGCCACGTAAGTAAAATAAATTCAGTATGATACATAAATTATTATGAAGTAACTTTTGGTTTGGCTTAGGACAGAAACAGCAGTTTCCTGGGTCAAAGTCCTTTGTTTGTTTGGCCCATCCATCCACCTGAATCTCTTCCCTACTTATTATTTACAATAATTGCGGCCATTGAAGGACCTGCACCTAACAATAAACATAAATATATGTTGTAATAAGCTGCTTGTACAAATGACCGATGGAGTCGTTTCTTTGAAGAAACAGTTTTAACATTATGTCAAAGCTGAGTACGGGAGAACTCTGACAGGAAATGCATGCTTGGATTTGGCTGGAGCCAACGTTCCTCAGGCGAAAGTGTCATTTGACCATATCTCATATATAATCCACTCAAATCCCACACACAAGGGCTCCGAGTGACCCAGCTGGTAACCAAGAACAAGCCGTTGCTTGGGGCAACACCAAACCTCTGAATCACTGGACTAAATTGAAAAAGTGTGGGGTTGATTCAAGAACTGGAACCAATAAATCTAAACATAAACACAGGCCGCGGAGGTATGATGAGTAATAAACGTGGACGTCCTTTTCCAGTCCTTGTTCTATATTTCTCAGTGGACGAGGCCAAACCCATCAAATCAGCTTGCACTTATTAGTGCAGGTAAGAGTTTTGTAAGAAGTCCCCTCACTCTGATCTTATATAACTGTCCACGTCTCAGGCGACTCTGGGAAAAGGCTCCGGGGTTCAGACTGCTCGCCAGGCAGTGTTATCACAGATCAACAGCCACGCAGGGCCACAGTGTTGATGTGTGTGCTGCATGGCTATGAGAGCACTCGCCCGCTTGCATTTGCGGTGGCGTTGTGGGAAAGGTGGGAGGGTTTGCATGTCTGTGCGAGTTTCCTCTGTCCCACTTGGCCCGTGACACAACTGCTTAACACAACCCGACAGCTCCACTGGTACAAGGGCTGCTAACGAGCTACAGTAAGCCCCAATGAGCAGGGGTAAGCCACACACTCTCACACATACGCAGTGAGATCAGTTGACCACCCCCCCCTTCTGGAGTTTCAGATACCTGTATTTTAATTGGTAACTATTCTAGTGATGTAAAGGGACTTCCTGAAATCTCTGCTGGTTGCCTCAGAAACCAACAGATACTCCAGAATCCGGTAAAACCACAACATGACGTTTTTACTTTGCACTTTATCTGAATTAAACAAACAAGATGCGTTAATAGTGAGCTGAGTGTTTTTCAGACTTGTATTTCCTCACAATTAAAACCTCTACACTGTTCCCTTTCACCCACACCCTGAACAATATATTTATGATTAAAGCTAGTACGAGGAGCTTTCATTTTCTGTTGATTTTTACAGCAGCAGGGCCTGACAGTCTAACCCTGAACAGAGACCGAACCGAGACCACCTCCAAGTGGGCTCCGGTACAGTTCATTCGTGGACCAGCTTCAAGATTACTTTGACGGTAGACATGAAAATGAAGCATGAATTTAAAAGCTAAACGGCTGTTGAATCCATCTGTTTATCATGAACTGTTGAAGACTCCTAACTCATCAAATACCGCCTTTGGCGTCCGATACAGAGGTACATTTAGAAATCTTTTAATAATAGACTTAAGACTTTCCTGTTTAATAGTCCTTATAGTTAGGGCTGAATCAGGTTTGCCCTGGTCCAGCCCCTTGATATGCTGCTATAGGCTTATAGGCTGCTGGGGGATGTTTTAGGATACACTGAGCACCTCTTTCCTCTTCTCTCTCTCCTTATGGATGAATTTACATCTCTCCATTGCACCTTATTAACTCTGCTTCCTCCCTGGAGTCGTTGTGACTTCACGTCTCATAGGGTCCATTGGACCTGGAGGTGTCTGATGCTGGTGAACCGGCCTCCCGCGGTGGCCCTGCTGATGCCCCGCCCCCCCTCCTCTCTACCTCCTTCTGTTTCATGGATTGGAGTTCCATTCATACATTGTCATATTCATGTAATGTGTTTATGTAACTCTGTAACTCTGTTCATCTGGTCACATGACATCTATTCATTTGTCCATCCGGGGAGAGGGATCCTCCTCTGTTTCTCTCCAGAAGGTTTCTTCACTTTTTTCCCTGTCAAAGGTTATTTTTGGGGAGTTTTTCCTGATCTGATGTGAGGTCAAAGGTCAGGGATGTCGTATGTGTACAGATTGTAAAGCCCAACATCACAAATTACAAATTTGTGATATTGGGCTTTACAAAATAAACTGAATTGAATTGAATTTCAAGGTGTGTGAACGTGAACCGCACCAGAACCAAAATGCCACAAATGCATCCTTTTCCCACTGGTCTTGACTCAATGACTCAGCGTTAAAATCCTTTTTTTGTGTGATTACTCCGCACGTCAAGATATTGGAAAGGTTTTTTTTGTCTTGAGTATTTCACACAGCAAGTGAGCATTACGCTATCAAAAACAGAAGTACATTTTGTTTGTTCAACCTTCACAAAGGTAGACCAGATCTACACCGTCCTTACCTTTCACAATAAAAGCCCCAGACATAGAGAGCATACACTACAAAACTGTTTACCAGAGAGAGCTCAAATTCACTCAGAGCCTTTCGCTAAAAGGAAACTCAAGAAAATAGCTTGCAATTCCCTCAATGGAATTAAAATCGAATCATAAATGTTGGGCGATTGAATGAGAGAGTGATGCTGCCAAGGCTACGGCTTAATGTCAGTCAAAAGAGATGCAATATATGCCCTGAAAACCTTTGTTTGGGAAAATTAACAATTTATTTATGAATCCTTACTGTTAACAACTCAAACCAAATCGACCAAACGGCCTTAGACAGTAAAAACATGGAAGTACAACAGCATCTATGTCATGATTACCAACCGAACCACAGACCACTCTACATCTCTACACTATATTTGTAATTCATAGAGAAAAAGGGACATGAAATAAAGAGGCCACAGGCTTTAGATATATCTCATTCACTGAGCAGTGTAAATGAACATCATTAGTTTCTCTTCTTTCCATTAATGTTGCCTTAGATGTGAAAGAACCCTGGATTAAACATTGTATGTGTGTTCTTTGGACAATTATGGGTTGGGAGTCTTGAATTACTCAGTCTCCCTGCAAAGACATTGTAATCACACACTGTGTCTAAAAATAAAACGCAACTGAATCGAGGGAGGAAGTGATTCACTTCAAATGATGTGTTAGTGAAGTCAGACATTACTGTACAAGGACTCAAATAACAGGATCTTAAACACGCAGCTTTTATTTTTCTACCAGCACTTATATACATCAGATTACATCAAATTATAAAAAGAACATATCAAATACAAAGTATGAGTAGCTGGAGATGAGTCATTTAGAATCTGAATGAAGGTATTTCCACTACTTAAGAACGTCTGATACAGCGGGGTGAAAAGATATCAAGGTCACAGTCTGTAAGAGCCACGGGCAG
>NC_046982.1:580000-592500 GCF_009769545.1 Cyclopterus lumpus | reverse complement strand
CCTAGACCACCTTGGGACATTAGAAACCCACCTAACATTCAACTCAGACGGACGAGTGATTCACTGGACCTTTGGAAGCCCTGTGCCTTTTGTGGTAAACTCCCTTAACACGTGCTCATGATGAACATCAACTGGAACTGGATTAGGATTGAAGAACAAGTGCGTCCGTTATTGATCGGCTGTGCGTGTGTCAGACTGCATGGAGGATAGAATGTCTGCCTCTAAAAGGGTTGTAACCTCAGATATTTATATCACTGCATCTATCAAGGAGTCAGCACGGAGCGTGTGCACGAATACTGGTGCTGTACATAAAAGCGGCAGGCCAAGGTAAGGTGAAATTTAGAGGGGGAAGCCATGGTAGCTCGCTGCTTTTCACTTGTTGGATCCAGCTCACATGAAGGAGAGGAGAAGGGGTTAACTTACAGCTGCATTATATCTCACTTTTGTAATGGTCAATCAGTGGCTCTCCATCTGATTCTTAAGTCCTCAATCTAGTCATCTACTCAAGATCTGGTTTCTCTTTGCTACAGTTAATGAACCCTCATGTGGTTTCCCAAAAGAACTGTTAGTGGGAGGAAATCTTCACTGCAGAACTGACAAGTTGAAGATTAAGCAGTGAGCTATGGAGTCCTCTCCCTGTCTCCCAAACAAAGAAGAGTTGTATCTCACTCCATTGTCCCTCCGAGCATCTCAACAATGATTGCGCTTTCGCAACCCGGCGTCGGGTTGCGAAAGCGCAATTCGCGTCATTCACAACACCCTGCAGAAATGTGCTTTATTTGCATCCATTTGCGTCTGTGCATTGACTTCGAATGGAATCTACTCGCACGAAAAATTCTCAAATGCTTTTGGTGTGAACGCAGCATTACGAGGAGAATGTGTGAATTAACACAACCACGAGACATTCTTGAACATATAGTCATAAATGTACATAAAAAATTGATTAGGCAGATGGGACCATTAGTCGTAGACAGACAGCCAGTAGCACACGACTGAACGTCTGGCTGAGATAAAACAAATTCTCTGTCATAATTATGACTTTTATTAACATAATTTACAAGTGGGAGACTCATAATTAGGATAACTGACATGGACTCAACATCAGCATACCTCTTTTCATTCATTCAAAAGGCCTTGTTTTCTATGTTGCCTAGATATCTAACATCTTTAGAGGAGTTCAGTGACGGCAGATCACAGGAGAGGTTTGCTTTAAAAAGAATCCTCATACCAACTCCGACCTGTTTCCGGTGGACCTTGCTACTGGAATTAAATGCCGCACAACTTAAGTTAGCCAGCTCCTGAGTAAAATGCCTGTGTAATGTCTGATTGGCCCATGTGAGAGACATTTGTTGCATGGAGAGAGTGGGTGTGTCGGTGATGTTTCCTATTATGAGGCTGGTGCAAAACTGGAAGAAAACCAACACTCATTCACACAAAGTCGCCACAAAAAAAGGACTAACTGGAGAAACAATGAGATTGAGCTCCCTCCCAGAGAAGAACTGTTACTGCCAAATCTACCTGAACAGCGATGTGCTATAACCGGCCATGAACGTTTTGTTCCTTGAAGCTGAACTGTTGAGAAGTCGTGAGGATTTCATCCGGCCGGGTAGATTTTATGAAGAGACAAAAGAGCCATTAATAACCCATGGAGAGAGGGACAGACTAAGCACCGCTGGAGGCTATCAACAACTCCCTCTCTTCCCTTTTCTCCCATCCGTACGACCCCCAATCGACTGGAGATGCACATACGTCAGAATCTGCGTGGAAGGGATTCTTTTTCTTTTTTCTCACTCTTTCTTTTCGCCCACTGAATGTTATGATTCAACTCAGCCTTTAGAGCAGGTTTGAGAAGAGAAGAGCGTGGGCGTAACCTGCTTCTCCCCGTCTCTCTCTCTCTCCCTCTCACTCTCTATCTCAGTACCTGCTTTCCTTCTGCAAAGAGCTGCAGAGCTGCTCGTTCTCTCTCTCAGAAATGAAATCCTGGGTTTGTACATCATGCCCGTGAAGCCTCCAACTTATAGAACGGAACAGCTCAGTGGTGGGATGTGTGAAGGAGGTGGGGACCAAAACGACCAGCTGACTGCGAAAGAAGCGTGAATCATATCTTTCACACCTATCTTCTCCTGTCATATTTATCACAAACTATGGTAGACTGATTACTTCAGACTGCAGGGATAGTTTTTTACAGCATTTCTGCATGAACAAGACAATTCACACAAAAGCAATGTATCTGTCTCAGATGAATTAAGAGGCTGATTGTAGCTCAGGGTTGGTGCACATGTCTATGTTATGGTCTCAGAGCACTAATTGTAAGCCAGCCTTGGCCAATGTACGGACTGGATAAAACTGAGTGGAGAGACATAAAGAACACAGAAACATTGACAAGGACCACTGGAGCGGTTCTGGAAGATCGTGGTGGACCTTTGCTAGCAGACCTTACATGTTGGCTTTTACTGTACACCTGTACAACAACAGCTGCACCTCCAGTCACCAGTCCGTCAAGCTCCTGAAGTACCACACCACCCTGAGTCTGCCTTCTACAAACCCCCCCGGAGTCTTTGTGCCTTCTCGCCTCATAGGGTCCATTGGACCTGTCTGTGTCTGGAGCCGGTCCTGGCTCCTGGACCCTGCCCCCTGACTCCTTGCCCCTGCTTCCTGCATCCTGCCCCTGGCCTCCTGCCTCCATGGCCCTGCCTCCTGCCATGACCCTGCTGAAGCCCCTCCTCTCTTCCTCCTTCTGTTTCATGGATTGTGGAGGTCTGGATCGTGGTCCAACTCGCCCTCATCACCATGTGGCCCTCACCCTCACACATGTGACTCCTTCAGCTTCCTGGGACCAGGACCTCAAGTGGGAGTTGAACATCAGCTCTCTCATCACAGAAGCACGGAGAAAAGAACGGATGAAGTACTTCCTGTGGCAGCTGAAGAAGTTCAACCAGCCAAAGACAATGACGGTGCACTTCTACACCGCCATCACCATCTGGTGCGCCACTGCCACCGCCAAGGCAAAGGGCAAACTGCAGCGCATCATTAGCTCTACGGATGGAGAAGATGAATGGTTGACCGCTCGATGACTGGCTGCAATCTGCAGTCCCCCCAGGACCTGTACGCCAAGAGGAACCCTGAGGTCTCTGGGCCTCATCAACAACGCCAAAGGGCCGCCACCCAGCAGTGGCCCAGGTGAGGCAAGGCTAACAGGCTTCTGGTCATCCACAGCACCCTCCCAACCAGCTAGCCAAAACAGCTCAGTCCAATAGTGGTTGCTAGTTATGGGATGTACTATCAAGGACGCCCAGTATATGCCAGCCATGGTCTGTGATATTGTTATCACAGAGTACTGATATAAGAAGTGGTCATTTTGTTTCTCTCTACCACTGACAGAATATTCGCTATCAAAACTCAAAATAAAGTTTGTTGGCAAGAACAAACAATAAATAAAGAGCAAAAATCTGATGTTGTAGACATGTAAATTCCTTCTCTAATATAAAACAACCCCCACATTTTCAAATGAAAAATGCAGATATAAATGTTGAGATCGACTCTGGCTCTCAGTGAGTGATGTGTTTTAAAGGTATTTCTGATACTGAAACATAAAGAGCAGTTGTTGCTCTTGATCTCTGGGTTTGAACCATTGCCTGCTAGTACTCATGTCGGCTAAATGGGCACAACTGAGAGCGTTGCTGTACTGTCACCTGCTCTTTTTAATCTATACATGGATGACCTTTCTAAAAAAGTTTAAAGAGTGTAAGACAGGATGTATGGTCTTATTAACCATCTGATCTACGCTGGTCCTGTCTACTTGTAGCGCTGGTTTACAGCAATTGCTCAAGGTCTGGTGTGATATCAAGTTCAACTCTAAAAAGAGTGTTATCATGATAGCTAAAACCAAGGAGGATCAGAAGCTACATTCTCCTTCATTTCTTTTGGGAGACCAGGAGCTAAATGTGGAGCACAAAGTCATATATTTGGGTCACATCATCAGGAACGACCTCAGTGATGATGACGATGTGCAGTGTTAAGCCAATATGCTGGCACGTACATTTCATATGTGTACAGAAGATGTTCAACCTGCTCTCTTCAGAGCCTACTGTACTCCTCTATACAGTTATAGTAAAGCAAAATGAAAAAGATTCAGGTGGCATTTTATGATGCTTTCAGAATCTTGCTCAAGCTTCCCGACAAGTGCAAGTCAGATGTTTGTGACTCGTAATGTTCCCACTTTCCATGCTGTGTTGAGGAATTTTATATACAAATTTAAATGTTGATTAAATGACTCAGAACATGTAATTATATAATTGAGCGAACACAGAGTGATACGAGGGATTTTTCTTGTTTCTGGAATATGTGTTTGTATGTTTTTAACCACAAGTGACTTTTTAACTGCAATGATTATACCTGCGTCCTCGTATTGTATTTTATTTGATATATTGTTGTTGTATTTGTATGGACTCATCAGTCCGAAATAAAAGAAATACATATATTAGACATCGGAGGGAATAGTTGTTCGATGTGTCCATTGTTGAAGCTAAACGCAAACAAAAGCAGCAGTTCGACTGGAGTAAGCTAACCTTTGAGTAGTTGAGGTGACCTTTTGGCCGATTCAAAATGAAGATGTGAATGTCCTGTGTTCAGGTGGATGGCAGCAAACAAAGAGTAAAGCTACCTTTGTCAGTCCAAGTTACTAAACGGTAGAGTTCATCAGGCACGGCGCTGCTACAGAGCTGACAGAGCTCTATTACAGCCGACTGATGACCTTCATCTCAACGAGCTGCTGGAGAGATCCAGGGAATTCACACTCAGGGCTTTGTTTGGTATCCACACGCCTTGTCTCAATGAATCAAAAGGGTGCTTCGTCCTGATCTACAGAGGTATAATAATAATAATAATAATAATAATAATAATGCATTGAATTTATATAGCGCTTTTCGTGATACTCAATGAAACTTCACATAATTATAACATCCCAAAAGCTAAAAAAATAAATAAATAAGAAAACTAAAATACAGGTAAAACAGATGAAACAAATGGGGACTTTCTCAGTCGCTCAGACCCTAATAAATAAAAATAAGAAGAAGATGGAGCAAACAATCACACATTAAAAGCAGTTCTGAACAGGTGGGTTTTGATTTGCGATTTGAAGAAGGAAAGATCAGTGCAGTCTCGGATGAGTTTGGGGAGAGAGTTCCAGAGGGAGGGGGCAGATATAGAGAAGGCTTTAGTTGTGTTTTCTAGACAGTGGAACGTGGGTTGTTTTGAAGTGTATTTTGTATGAAATAAGTGAAAATGGAATTAAAAACAATGTAGTGGAATATGATAATAAAAGTGCATGCACACTCACCTCCTTTATATCCTCATCATTGTAGAGTTGTCACTAACTGGAAGGGGTTGACATCTCTGTGTCACTGGTCTCACATTAACTCCAGTTATCTAGAAAAGGAGAACACACAACACACACACATGGATACACAGTTACTACAGAAGGTATGTGAAATATTGGTTTCTCAAGAGATCATGTGAGCTGCATCCTGTCTCCTTATCTTGCACAGCCAGACTTCGGTCTGGTAAGAACAAAGCAACATTGGTAAGAGCAGCGGCCTCAGGGGGTCAAGGTATAAAGTGCCAAGATGCACGAATGCTGTGGAGAGATTTAGTGAAATCGAGTTCATACATCAAAGTAAATGCTGAATCTGCATTCGGGTGTTGCTAATATCAACAGGTCTCATGCAGCATTTTGTGGACCTGGTTCTGATCCTATGACACATTGCCTCTCATACTAAAATGCTGCTCCTTGCATTGTTTTGCAATATGTTCACAATAATTCTAGTTTTAATTCATAATTGACTTGGTTCTATTTCCATATTCTGGTCTGGCTGAAGCTCCTTTTATTTTGTGCAAACCGGCTGAACCAGTATTTCACACGTGTTCTGGACTGTATCTGCAACCTGTGCGGATCACATCGTTAAATCCAAAATAAATGAGTGATAATTAATACGACAATCTGATTATGTTTGTTCATGTTCTCCGGAGAGTGCAGTTAGTGACCGTGTGTGCTCCGAGGTTGAATGTGATTCTGTAGACATGGACACGCATTGCCAGGTTTTGGGAATGTCTTCTGTTTAATTGTCGAGATGATGACAGGCTTCAGTTTGTGTGGATGTCAAACCTGAACACTTGATGTCACCGTGGTTGTTTGTATGGTAAGACATTGCAGCATCAGGTTTGGGAAATGGAATTAATGAAACTGCCATTAAGTACCTGATGGTGTGCACAAAGTATTTCAATCAAACTCCAAAAAGTGTTCCTCACCTTTGCAAATGGTTCAGAAATGCATGATGGTGTTTGTCATTATCTGATTAAAATAAGTAACTTTTCTCTTTTCCAGAAGTGATTAAGAGTGATTTGCTTTTCGGTATTTGTTTGACGCCTACTGTACCTCTCAGATTTACAGTAATGGATTCTGACACCAGTGGAAGGCACAGCGAAACCTGCAACAGGCCCACGAGGGTTCCACGATACCGTCAACATGTGCGGTTGACAACCGCACATGTTGACTTATGTATTAATTTACACCGGATGTATGATTTTATTTATGATCTTGTCAGTTGATTTCATTTGATCCTACAAACTGAATGACACGTATGGGGTGTCGGTACTCCGGACCTTTATGGTATTAAACTTCTCCAGTCAAACAATACCTACATTTGATCTTTTTCTTGGCCAGATCTAAAAAACAAATACTTTTTGTATGGATTTGCTTGCAGCCAATCACCACAAGTGATCGGTATTGCCTGCACACAAACCCATAATGTTTCCTCCCCATATTCACTTTCACAATGAATTTTAATTACCCAATTCATTCATTTTAATTTCTAAACAACTTGAGGAAATTAGTTGTTTCAGAATGTGATTTAACACCACCATACTGTCTTTTTATTTCCATTTCCATGTTGCCCGTCTGCATTTTCTCTTTATTTCTTATTTGTAATTTAACCATTGCGTGCTGCAGCGTTGGTTCGATTCACCTGGTTTTTGCAGGTGCTATAAAATCTATGAAACTTGTATACATGTAAACATGGGTAGACATGGTTATTTATTAATTCATCCGTAGACATGTGGTTACTGCAATGATGAAGGCTTTATGAAAGCTGTCAGCAGAGCTAGTGTGAGCAAGCAGGAGGTGGATGGAGGGCCTGAAGAGTAATAGCTTTGTCGTCAGGAACACATTGGCTATCCTCACGGAGATCAACCCTTCTAATGCTGCGTTCACACCAAAAGCGTTGCAAATTTATCGCGTGAGTAGATCCCATGCAACGTCAATGCACAGATGCGAATGGTTGTGAATGACGCAAATAGAAATATTTAAACTTTGGCGAAAAATTGTCCCGAAGCTGAGTTGCTAAAGCCAATCAGCGTTGAGACGCTGCGCTCGTCATCACTGACGTCGTGCCGTTGGTGAATCAAACTGGCTGCTGCTGTTCTAGTAGCGCTGGAAGAGGCAGTTATCCATCATCGAGCTGTGTGAGCCCACGCATGATGTTATGAATATATATATATGTGTGTATATATATATATATATATATATATATATATATATATATATATATATATACACAGTGGGTACGGAAAGTATTCAGACCCCTTTAAATTAAACACAGCTGGACTCCAATGAAGGAGTAGCACCATCTCAAGGAGGATCAGAAGAAATGGACAGCATGTGAGTTAAATATGAGTGTCACAGCAAAGAGTCTGAATACTTATGACCATGTGATATTTCAGTTTTTCTTTTTTAATAAATTTGCAAACATTTCTACATTTCTGTTTTTTTCTGTCAAGATGGAGTGCTGAGTACATTAATGAGAAATAAAATTAACTTTTTTGATTTTAGCAAATGGCTGCAATGAAACAAAGAGTGACACATTTAAAGTGGTCTGAATACTTTCCATACCCACTGTATATATATGAATGATATTAATGTTATGAACCCAAACACAAAGTAGTATAAAGCAGAACTAGTGGTTATTTCTTCCATGGTGGATGGCGGAAATCAAACTGTTTCCATGGAGTAAAGCCACAGAGATAAGCCACGCCCCCTCTAAGGCGCCAATGAAGCAAATGACGTGAATAAACCACAACTAGTCGGGCGAGTAAACTCACGCGAGTAAAGCGTGAGCAAATATTCGCAGCGCTTTTGGTGTGAACGCAGCATAAGAGTAAAACCAGAGGACGAGGCATTTTCCACAGTATATACTTTGCCTTCAATTCAACACAAGCAACAATCCGAGTGCTAAATGTATATGCAGTTGAAACTATGCATGTGGATTTCCAAGAGAGCAGTGAAAATGTTTCTCCTCTGTTGGCCATGAGAAACGCTGGTAGAGGTTCGGCGTGTGCACCCAGACAAGCACACTAACAGCAGGTGCTTAATTGCCTACAAATCAGCAATTTCTAACTCTTCTGTTTCACAGATTAATTTGTTAACAGTCTCAGATTTGTCCCGCAACCGATGATGGGAAATGACACCCAGGGGTCCTATTAAGATATTTTTCTCTGGTGGAAACCTGATGAAGTTGTTGCCTGGAAACAGGCTCATTAACAACGTGCAGCTTTAGCAGACCCAGAGTTTGTATGGCAGACGTGTGTTTAGCCTATCTGGGCCTATGCTGTGGGTGTGATAAAAGGATCAGAGAGCTGCTGCACTTCAAACAAGAAAGCTCCACCATACACAGTGTATTTACATATTAAAGCCATGCTTTGTAATTGTAAAATACACCGTGGGTTTCCTAAGCTTTTATCTACTGCAATGTACACTCTGAATATTACCCACAGTCTGACGATAAAACCTTACGACATGAGACATGAGGCCTTTCTCATTACCAGTGCTCCAAGTTTGAACTGGCTTTCTAGAGAGTCAACTTTGCAAGTTGAGTTTGCTTAAAGGGGACCTAAATGCCTTCTAAAGGCTGTTCAACATAAATACCTGTCCCCGCTGTGCCTAGAGACCCCGAAGATGAAATCACAATGACTCGGGCAACACAAATGTATAAGACCATGAACACTAACCAATCAGAGTGGAGTTTTCTTTTGAGAGGTTGTCTTAAAGAGACAGGTGCTAACACGGAGCGTTTCGGATAGTCAATATAGCTATGACACAGGCAGACAGACGGTGTTTTCTGAACATTAAGTATGAGAACATGTTCTAGTAGTAACAGAAAATACAAGTATGAACCTGAAAATAAGCATTATGTATCCCCTTTGATTTACAATTGGGACTGCAGTGTGTTGCAGGGACAGCTCAACTCGTCTGGTTTCTGTTGATTGCAGTGGAACATAACTGAATATCTGTTCAAATGTACTCAAATCAACAGGCAAGTATCAATTGTGTGAGCCTGTAACAGAAACATCCAATAACCTCACTAAACTCACAAACTAATTAGGCCCACCTACAGAAGACCTGGAACAACATTACATTACATACTACAGAAAACACTCCCCTCATGGTTGTACACGGTGTTACAGACTGGAGGTATTTTCCTGCTGAGACACCAGGCACCATACACTCTTTATTTTGGCCTGACCTCGATAGCCTAAGCAGACATTTGCCATTTTGCAGAGAGCGCACAGGGTTTCACAACAGGAGATATACCACTACCCACAGTAGCCTAAACCGAGAAATATTGAGAGGTATTATAAGGATAGTTACCATGGTAGACAGAAAGGCAAAGTCTCCGACGGTTGACAAACTTCTATCCACTCACTATAATGTCATATTGCCCAACCCTGGCCCACGACAAAATCAAAAGGAAACTATTTACAAGTGTGTCGTCGTCCACAAACAGTAGTATAAGGTAGAAGTATTGTTCAGTCTTTAAACTAAACCAAACTCAAAATAATTGTATCTGGGTATTTAGAAATGTTTTGACATTTTAGGGCAAAGTATTGATGTATATGGAGGCAGCTTTAAACACTACTAACAATAGTCACCATGCTAACAATTAGCATTAGCAATTACCGCTCGTGATTAGCATTCGTGTTAGCGATTAAAATCAAACTTTAAATTAAAAGAGTAACAGCTTCGACAAACAGTAATTTAAAAACAGTCCAGCTTCATGTTAAAGTAAGGTTCAGGTGGTGCTTTTTATGTTCGGTAACTGTAGCATGAAATCATGGCGGAATTAGCCAGCTAGCCAGCTGCTAAATGAATAAAATGTAACAATTTAATGCTTCATCCACACACTCTTGTCACAGCACTTTGCTATGGCCAGATGGTCATTACCACTGATTCACCAGCTTTGTAATGTACGGATTGGTTTCATTTCAAGTCAACCGAAAAAAAGAGAAAAGTATTGCGCTGTGCTGTAATGCTACACTGGAGCCCAATATCACAAATTACAAATTTGCCTCAGAGGGCTTTACAATCTGTATACATACGACATCCCCCGTTTTCTAGAGGCCTTTTCCCGAGCATGGCAGTGAGCTTGCCGCCAGTTGAAGTTGTTTTTGTGTTTCATGTCTGAGGCTTGTTAATGTTGTACCAGAGGCATCGGCTTCAGACAGGGATGCTTTTGGGAGCTAATCATCTCAGTGGTTTAATATGATAATCCATTAAACCATTTTAATCCCTGCCCTCAGCCAAAACATCTCAAAACAGAAAAAAGATTCAGCTCAACAGCCTGAAACACAATAAAGCAAAAACATTGTCAACTTCTAGCTTAAAAGAGGTCATCACTGTGTCGATACAAAAAGCTGCACAAAAACAACATGAGCACGACTTCAGTATGCTGCAGGTCATGCAACAACCTGATAGGCTGTACAGTGTGCACACGGAGGTGGTGGAGTACGTCTGGTGTCAATTTGGCAAACATTCTATTGGAATAAAAGATCATGTCACTTTTACAGTTAATTTAATGACATGAAACTAAAGTCTAACTTATTATCTTTCTCACCAAATATTGTTCTAGATTATAAATATTGATGCATTGCAGTAGACTACATCACACTCATATCGCATCTAGTTGGGGTGTGGCAAGTTTTAAATTCTGAACCACTGGGCAATATGGTATCATAAAAGCACCTATATTTCCATTTTGACTTCATGGATATTTTGTTAAATTCTCTCTTCATTTTAATCACTCGCAAAATACCAGCTCCAGCTGATGCATGATAGTTAGCGACTGTGCACACACATATGTATATAACAATTACTACACAGTTAAATATACAGTAGCCTCTAACTTCAAACAAAGGCGTTTATGATTAGAAATGTATTTTTCAAAAACAGAGGCAAATGACTACAGCCAGTAAGGGAAGATATGATTTATTTAGTGATAGCATTAACAGAAAGTCGATACACAAAAGAATACGTACAAATAAACAAAATGAAATAGCAAGACATTAATAACACTAGTTGTATTACATACTTGTAATAATATCTATGAATTGAAATAGTTCATGCATGTTGATAAGTCGCCTCATCAAGGGTATATACCATCCATCTGCCTCCAAGGGATGGGGAAGATGGAGTGCCGGCAGGGGCAGGAAGCTGGGGACTCTGGGGGTCACAGGCCGTGGGCAGCGATGGAAAATAAACACAACAAATCCATAATTCTAATCCAAGAAGCATGTTAAAACATACTTATATTTTTGTTTATGAGACATCTGGTCAGTCTTTGAGAAGGTGTGTTTTGGGGCAACAGAGGTGATCACATGCCACAAAGCTGGAAGTTTGGAACTACACAAACACAATCTGAGAAAATACACAAGCCCACTGACACACAGACAGTGAAGGAAAGACCACTGACACACAGACAGTGAAGGAAAGACCACTGACATACAGACAGTGAAGGAAAGACCACTGACATACAGACAGTGAAGGAAAGCCAACTGACATACAGACAGTGAAGGAAAGCCCACTGACATACAGACAGTGAAGGAAAGCCCACTGACACACAGACAGTGAAGGAAAGCCCACTGACACACAGACAGTGAAGGAAAGCCCACTGACACACAGACAGTGAAGGAAAGACCACTGACATACAGACAGTGAAGGAAAGCCCACTGACACACAGACAGTGAAGGAAAGCCCACTGACACACAGACAGTGAAGGAAAGACCACTGACATACATACAGTGAAGGAAAGACCACTGACACACAGACAGTGAAGGAAAGACCACTGACATACAGACAGTGAAGGAAAGACCACTGACATACAGACAGTGAAGGAAAGCCCACTGACATACATACAGTGAAGGAAAGCCCACTGACACACAGACAGTGAAGGAAAGCCCACTGACACACAGACAGTGAAGGAAAGCCCACTGACATACAGAGTGTGAAGGAAAGCCCACTGACATACAGACAGTGAAGGAAAGCCCACTGACACACAGACAGTGAAGGAAAGCCCACTGACATACAGAGTGTGAAGGAAAGCCCACTGACTCACAGACAGTGAAGGAAAGCCCACTGACACACAGACAGTGAAGGAAAGCCCACTGACATACAG